>NC_033627.1:13683043-13813043 GCF_001540865.1 Ananas comosus
AGCCGATCGACGATTCGAAAGTCGCAACATCGAAAATGAACTGGAAGCACGGAAGGCTCCGTACTTCCGATAGCATAGTAGTCTCACTCTCTCTCTCTCTCTCTCTCTCTCTCTATATATATATATATATATAGAGCAGGGCTGCTGTGCTCTCTCCGTGCTCCTGAGCCGTTTTCGATGATGCAGTTTTCGAATCGACGATCGGCTCCGTTAAACTTGATCTAGCGTATTTAAAGTTTCTAGAAAATAATTTTTGCGATTTTTCGATATCATTTTCCTAGCAATCGAAAGGATTCAAAATCTGAAAATAAAAATTCTATAAAAAGTGGTGATATATCACTAAAATTTTCGATCAGAAATATAGATCTTGTTGTAGATAGTATAAAGAATTTTCTATCAAAATTTCATCTTATTTGAATACTTCTACACCGTTAAACTTGAAAACGGCAAACATCAATCATTAAAAATTATGAATTTTGAATCCTTTCGATCACTAGGTAAATGATATCGAAAAATCGTAAAAATTATTTTCTAGAAACTTCAAATGCGCTAGATCAAATCTAACGGAGCCGATCGTCGATTCGAAAATTCTATCATCGAAAACGGCTGAGAGCACGGAGGCCCTGCTCTATATATATATATATATATATATATATGAAGTGTATGCCCGAGCACAATGGAGGCTAATTAATTAAAAGGTGGCCGGTTCTCTTCACCCCATACGGTAGCAAAAGAAGGTGCACGGCAACTTCAAATGCAATGTCAGAATTGATTGCCGCAGAGCGGTAGTTCGATCTTGACGAGCTGCCTGAGCGTTTCGAATTCTCCGAAGCAACACCGTAAAAGATTTGGCCAGAGATTTTTATCTTCCCTAATTAAGTCTTTTCAATTACTGTTTTATAAATTACAATTTAATTAATTATTTTTTAAAAGTTTTGTTGGAATAATAAAAAGATGAAATTTATCATAAGACTTTTAATTTTTTATTAAAGAAGATATAAGGTATAAATTTGTATTTCTATTTTTTTATATAGTTGAATATATATATCATTCTCGCTTTTCTTGTGAACATAAGTAACGTAAATTTTGATCTTTTCTTTCTACATTTAATTTTTTATTATTTAATATTTTTTTTATTTCTCGTGTATCAAAATCACCGATATGCATTGAATGGACATTGACCAACCGAACTCTTGTCGTTGAGCGTGCGTCCAAACGAGTCCGCATATGCCACCGTCCCCATATAATAATAATACTACCACTTTGTTATGAAATCCTCAAAATCAAAATTTAATTAACTACATAGTACAAATTAACAGCAATTTTATATATTTTCTTATAAATTAAGTTTATTTTTTTATATTACTTAACTTATTATAGGTAATATATATATCCTCCAAAATTAGGTAGATTTGAAGAAACTATTACTCATATTGCCACGTCATCTTAATGATCAAAGGGTTTCAAAATTTATAATTTTAATGGTCGATAAGAGGCGTTTTCTCGTTTAACGGCGTAAAAATATTCAAATCAATTGAATTTTTGTTAAAAAATTTTTTAAACTATTTAAAACAAGATCTATACTCTTGATCTTGATTACAAGACTCCTATCATTATTTTTTTAAAGAATATTCATTTTCAACCATTCATTTTTCTGTTCACTTGATGGATAAAAGAACAATATCGAAAGTGCGTGAAATTTGATTTCTAGGTAGTTTAAAAGGTTTAGATCATATTTAACGGAGCCGATCGTCAATTTGGAAGCTCTATCATCGAAAACAAATCCGTAGTAAAATAACTCGTTTACTACCGATAGTATTCTAGCTCAACTCTATATATAGATATATATGTACACTTGCAGAATTTGAGTTGCTAACTTGTTAATACTAATAAAATGCACACCAAATTTTGACAAGCAGAATAAGTTGCAAAAAAAGAAAAGTTTTTTATTAATCCATGCATCCACCAAATTGATCACTCTGTTGGCTGCGCCCGTGAATAAACGTAAAAAGCAAGTTAGGTTCTGATTTATGCAATCCATCTCCAGTATTACTGCATGACTTACAAAGCAACTTAGGAAAATGAGAATCAAATGCAAATTAAGATGTTAATAGGTTAGTTCGTACGTCTTGTAAATCGCTGAAATTTGGTAATCTCAATACACCGTGTTGTTCAGTTAATCACATTCAGTTTAGAACATCAAATGACTTAATTATGGAATCATTGCAGAAGCATGAATTATAAGCTTACACTACAATCTAATAGTAGATGTTAACACAACACATTTAAACAGATGAGTGGCACGTGCAAAATACAACATAACAATGTCTTTCTCAGACAAGAGAGAAAATGATGAGATCTCATAGGTGGAGAGTGAATAGATTACAACATTATTTTTATTTCAAGAGAGTCATTCATTGGAAATCACAATTTTTTATTCTTCTTTCTCGGCAAACACAATTTCTAGTAAATCAAAATACGGTACTGCTCTCCTTCGATAGCGCTTCGCGGTGGGATTTTCCTACGAAAAAGAAGAAAGGTATGAATAAATTAGAACTAAGGACTAAATACTTCTAAAAGTGATGTGGCAGTTTACCTTAATATATTCATTCCATTCAGCATCTGTGGCAATTATTACTTGACGTTGATGATCCCAGCTAAACTCTGGATGATGCCTCATGTTGTTCACTATTCTATATTCATATTTGTAAAAACTGAATCGCTCATGCAAATATTTATCTTCATATTTTAAACCTGTTGCTTCATTAAACTTGGTTACTACGTCACGCCAAGAATCATTTTCAAAGTCTAGTATTTTTCTCCCTCCGCTTCGAATTTTCTCTACCAACAAACCAAGCAGTACTTTGTCATGCTCCCTTTCCCATATTGCTAAAGGCCGATCTGTTATTATAATCTCTTTTCTTCCCAAAATTTTGTTTGGCCACTCTCTCCTGTAAGTGTAAGAAAACAAAAGAGATACCAATTGTCCCGTGAAGAAAAAAAACATTTTAATCGTAAGGAAAAAAAATTATAAACTTTAGCAAATATTGAAAAAGTAAATCTTTGCAGGCATTTAACTGTCAGTTGTCATTGCATATTATGTAACTATTTATATAACTTTAACTAATAATTTGCTCTAGTTTCTAAGTTGACTTTTTTAAATACACGTGTAACTTGTGAGTTGCGATATATTCGACGAGCATTAGACTAAAACAGAATGCGCAATTCTCATTTTACTTGTGTGGTGGTTTCATGACTATTGATTCAAGGAATCATTTTAACAGATTTGAGTTGAATTCTTCCGTTTGAAATGAATATCATTTAATAAAATCCACCTAAAACCGAGAAACCAATTCAAAATCATGGCCTAGTTAAGATTCCAAACAAAGGAACCAGTGAAAATTGAATTGAAATATTCAAGAAACCAGTAAAACATGATCATTAGAACTTCATATTACCGTGAAAGGAGACCTCTTAATGAGGGAAGGTTTTTTAGACCTTATTCACAGTGGTGGAAGGGTGTCGTAAGCCACAGCGACATATTCAAACGGGTGTTGCCTACAGATTAGGAGACGAAAAAACAATCGACTTTTGGGCAACAAATGGTGCAGGGAAGTAACATTGCAGTTGCTATTGTCGAAAGTGTACCTCAGGGCACAGCAGAAAAGTCTAAAAATTAGTGAGTGTATGCTTGACGAGGATGGAGCTGAGGAAAGATCCTAAGAGATTGTACAGTAAGTAGAGACAGCCATAGTTCATGCATCGAAGCACTTTTAGGAAAAGAGTTCCCGGATTCAAATTAGAACAGAAACCATATGGACTGATGTGGCGGTGGACTGTCGATGGAAGATTCACCGTGAAATCTACCTATTCGGCCCTGAACGATGGGAGTATTGTTGGAAAAACTAGTTCTCTTTCGAAATCTTTAGTCAAATATTTGTATAAACAGTTTTGTTTGAAAACAACTTATCCACTGTTTTTAGAAACGTTGATTAAGAACGAAATAAATAAAAACTATAGAGAATAAAGGATTAGATGGAGCCTGTGAGTCGAGGCGTGCGATTGCACTGTCCTAGAAGCAAGATTGCCCCTCCACGTACGAGGCGCCGGCAATCACTCCTAGCGATACAACGACCTCCGTCCACCCCGTCGGCACGGCTCCAGGGTGGCGCAAGAACGAACCGTCACAGCTTTTCAGAGATCCAGCAAAACAGTGAAGAAGAAGAAGGAGAAGAGAGAAAAGGGGGGAAGCTCAGGCTAGGGTTTCTGTATGTCACTACTATCCTAACCCAGCCACTCACCCTAGTAAAAAGGAGAGCAAAAGAAGGGTTCCAACGGGAAGACCATCTTCCCGAGGTAGACCGTTGGGGCTGGTTGAGTCCCGAGGTGCGACCCTTCGACTGGACCAAATCTGGACCTAATCCAGATAAGGTCAAAAAATAAAATAATAAAATGAAAAGTGTAACAAAAATAAAGTGAACCGGGTTCACGCGTGCCGCCGCCCGGCCCGGCTCGTGCTCGTGCCGGGCGCGCGTGCGTGAATCGCGCGTGCGTGAATTTAGACGAGAGCTCCACTCTCATCACTTCCCAAGTAATAACAATGAGAATAAATAAGTATATAAACCAAAGCAAGTGAGGGTCTCTTTCCAATGTGGGACTAAACACCACATGAAAAGAGACCAAAGCTTGGGCTCCCAGGCAAGGCCCATTGACAGTGGGCTGCCCACAAAGTCCAAAGATCAAATTTAAGTTTTAATACATATGGGCTTTTTAAGAAGTTTTAAATCACTTGTTTTAGTCAAAATACTAACAAGTATAAGGGACGCTCGCGCAAGCAAGATTTCAAGACTCAGAATACCTCTGAAAGTGCAAGTATTTATCCGGTTCGTCCTTAAGAAGAGAACACCTACAACGGACAACCTTTTAAAGAGAGGGTGGATGGGGAACACCAAATATGTACTATGTGGGGTTGAAGAAGAGACAGCCGACCATCTATTCACACAATGTATTATTAGTAAATTCCTGACTGCGATGACCCTATAGGGGGGTTCAATCTAGGGATTTGGAGGACGCCGTGAGATGCAAGTGACATAGGTGGATGTTAAGGAATAGATCATAGCCTATTCAAGCAAAATTGACCAATCTGATAGCCTGCTGGCTGCTGGTGGATCATCTAGGATTCAAGAAATTGTGCTATTTTTAGAAGTGATTGCGCAAACCCTCTAATGACGATAGCTAAGATTAGAATGTTGGCAACTCAGTAAGAGATTATTCTATCGTCTAAAAGCCAACATTCTTAGTTTTTTTTTTTTTTCATTGCTTCTTGCTTCTGCTGAGAGGTTTTTTACATCATCTATATTGCTTAATTCATATTTTTAATGAATGAAACAAATAGTATACTTTCTTTTCCTAAAAAGAATATTCAAGAGTTGTATATACTCTACGCAGAAAGTGAAAATTTACACAAAGTGAACTATATTCCAGCTATCAAAACATCAAATTAGCGATAAAAAAAAATAAAAATCAAGGACTGAGAAAGAGGAAGCTACGTACATATTTGCAACACGGAATGTCCAGTCTGTGCACTCAAGGTGAAGGATGGACCCATCGTCGATACCGTAGTCTGCCAGAGATTTCTCCCTCTCCAGTCGTTGGCCATTGAAATAAAGTTTAGGCTCCGGTATTGCCTTTAACCGCCAAATAGGAAGAACAGTGATGAACACATCCTCGATGGTGTTAGAATTTTCCACCTCAAGCACAAAATTTCCATGATATTCTGACTGCACAAAGATGTTCATTTCACCATCCCCATTGGACCTCACAGGAGAGCTAGACTCTGCACTGTCCATCTTGGCTATTTCTGTACACAACGAAGTTGCGTATGCAACGCACTTTAGTTTATTTGCAATAAATTTTCCCAAAGACCCTAAGACCCCATTTGGTTAGAAAGTTATCCCGCTGTTCCGTTAGACGGAATGATTTTTGGCCGAAATATTTTATACCGATCAAATTATGCTATTTCGGGCTATTTCGGAATAGGTTGGGATTTACTATTCCATCATTTTAGTGGAATAATACTATTTCAATGTTTGATTTCAAACTTTATTAAAATTATAAATTGAATTAAAACTAAATTATATAAATATAATATGTTATATATATTATAATATATTATTTTTAATTATAAAATTATTAATTGTACTATATTAATGCATATTATTTATATGTAAATATTATAATAAATTATTTTTATTAAATTTAAGTTTAAAACAGATTTTAAACATTTATAATTTTATTATAATACAAAAATTTATTTCTTAAAAAATTATCAATTTATAAATTTTATTCTAATTAATTTTTATTAATTGTTTCCCCCATTCTTATTTTAAAAATTAAAATTTAAAATTATAAATTTATAATTATAATTTATAATCCAAAAATAAAGTTTATTAATTTTAATTTAATTTTTAATTTAATTTACAATTTTGTATTTTAAATTTTTAAAATTTAAATTTGATATTTTATATTTTTCAAATTTAAATTTGATCTTAAATTTAAAGTTTAAATTTAAAATTTTGAATTTAAAATTTGAGATTTTAAATTTTAAATTTTAATTTCAAATTTTGAAATTTAAACTTTAAAATTTTAAAATTTAAAAATATAAATATAAAATTTAAAAATTCAAATTCAAATATAATGAGAGGTATAATATCATTATTTTTTATTTATAAACTGCCCACTATCCTTCTTATTTTATCTTATCTATACAAATGCTATTTTTTTATTCCCGTAAAAACTCAATTTTCATCTAAACGCAAAATTAGTTTAGTTCTTACTTATATCTGAATTTATATCTATCCCTGAAATAGACAACTCTTGATTATATCCGAATCAAACGATACCTTAGATAATATTTCTTGTACCATACATGTATATATAGAACAAGATCCATATTGGCTATTTTTTATACCATTTTGGCTATTCTGGTTGTATATAGTTGTAACCGCACTGCAATCATAACTATATACAAATTCAAGTTTAATATTTGATTTGATGCATCTGAATCTAGCTATTGCAGTTGGAACTGCGTGATCCCAACTACAGTAGTTGGAGGTAACACTGTACCAACCACATTAATTGCAAAAACCGAAAGGTAGGTTTACATCCCTAATAACTTTTTAAATAAAAAATTATGTTTCTTTTCTATATTAGAAATAATTTTATCACCACATATATAAAGTGATAAAAATTAAAAAAATACACTTTTCAACTACATGCAACCAAATAAATTATTTATTACTGCAACATTTTCTACTACATCAAATCAAATAAGATGCGTACAGTTATAATTACTGCATTTCAACTACGTACATCTCCAATTATACTATATTTCTAATTTCATTCAACCCAAAAGACTCCATTATTACTTAGGCAAAAAAACAATTAAGTTACATATTTATACTACAGATTTAAATTAAATAGTAAGAAATTAAGTGATAGTAGAGTTATGTTAATTAGGATTCGTTCTCCTACTCTAGCACTGTGTGAAATGATATAAAGTAATCATTTACATCTAATAACTTAAACTATTATATTCAACAAGGATAAGCAGTGATTTGCGAAAATATCATACCTTGTAACTCCTTAGGCCTTGTGGAAGCTTAGGATGTCTTAAATAGGAGAAACTGAGACTCTTCTCTGTATAAAACCTTCGCCAGTTTCAATTTCATTCACAAAGAGAAAAAAAAAAAAGAAAAAAAAGAAAAAAAAAACTAGAGCCAGCTACTTAGAAAACGTCAACTTGTAGTCATGTCTCATGTTTCAAATTTTTTATCCTCCAACTTACTCGCTGCAATCCGTCGGCGATGAGATTGCTCTGAGACGTGGATGATGGTGTGGCTCGGATTTGGAAATTTGAGAAAATATGTGAGGAGGAGGGAGAGAAGGGGAGATAGAAAGAGGATTGGATTGAGATGAGAGGGAGATGGACAGAGAGGAAGCGATAGAGGTGAGGGAGAAGAAGAAAGTTAGTTGGCGGAGAATTAGTGTTAGTTCATTTCAATCAATTATTGATACCCCAGTTACTAGTTTTACACCGCTATATCGTACTGAAATGCAAAATAGCAGAAAATAGCGGACGATGCTGTAAAAGATGAAAATAATAGACGTGGCTAGGGGTGGCAATCTAGCTTGTTGTTCGCGAGCCGGCTAGTGTTCGGCTCAAAATGAGCTCGAGATCGAATCGTTCGTTTAGTAAACGAGCCGAACACGAGCTGAATTTTTTAGCTCGTGCCGAACATGAGCTTGGGTCAACTCGCTCGTCTTCGGCTTGATAATAGCTGAAAAACATATATTTTATATTTATATAATTTATATTTATATATATATATATGTAATTATATATATAATATATATTTTTATTATTTGATTTTTAGCAAAATCAAAATATAAAGCCAAACTCGATTATAAAATGACTTATTTATATGTAAAGTTTCAACTATTAGATAAAATCTAATGAGTAAGATTTTATAAATATATTTTTTATATTATATCCAATTTAATCGTTTTAACTTTTTGTGTCAATTTGGCATCTCTGAAGCATCGGCTCGTTTATTAATAACTGAGCGAACTGATGCTGATTTTTTGACTCCGATTTTTAAAAGTCGCACTTATCTTGTCACGGTGTTCGGCTCATTGAACACTATTAGAATGGCTGGTTGGTGGTAGTTCAGCGAGGAGTATGTGGGCCTTGATTAGTTTCGGATTGCGCTTTGCTTGACCTCAAATGATTAGGGCATGAACGGTTATTTTACGGAAGACTATCTCGTTTGCTTGATATTTAGCTATTGCTTCTTATTAAAAGGTGATATGAATTAAGCAACATAAGTAAGATTAGAAGGCTCAGAAAAAAAGAAAACAATAAATCAAATTATATATATTAATATATATATATATATATTTATATATATAGAGAGAGAGAGAACTAGGCTAATATACTATTAATAGCACGAAATATTTGGTGCTTCCAAGTTTTTAGCCATTGGATTGAAAGATGTGCGGTTAGGATGATGTGGGCCCCTAGGGTTGAGTGGGTGGTTGGTTGAATAGTATGATCTAACGGGTGAAAATGATCAAAATAGTAGATCTAACGGCAGAAAACTTGGTAGCACCAAGTGTTTTGTGCTATTAGTAGCATAGTAGCCGGACTCTATATATATATATATATATATATATATATATATATAAGGGTTGAGGGAGGGAAGAAGGAGGAAAAGGGTTAAGCTACAAGTATATAATTAACGGCATTGTTCTAACCAATCATGCCTGAATGAATGTATACGGTGAAGAACTTGAGCTGGGCTTGAGCCACGTCCCCTAAAGATAATACTATTTTTTTCTATCTAGATTACCCACCATATAGATGAAAGATTGGTCAGTTCATTTATTCGACTGCGCCTGTCAATCTTGCTGCAACATTTCTCCCAAAATCCTGTTACACCGTACTTTATTATCACTACTACTTATTATTTTTCAGGTTATTACGAATTCTTGAATTAAATAAGAACATTGGGAACTGTATTTAATGTTAAATAATAATAGTTATTTTTTTTTTATATAAAAGCTAAAGCTCTAGAGACCCAAACACTATTAGAATCATTCCCTGAAATATTCCAAAGTCCAACTGGGTTCTTAACCTCTTTTAATGTAACTAATAATTAGAAAATGTTGAGAAATTAATTGAAGAAACGAAAAGGTTAGGGACTCAATTGAAATGCGGATAAAAGGTCAAATGTCTAATTTTTCCAATTGAAACTGTATTTAATGGTAGATAATATCAAACAATACAAGAGGTTAGGGACCTCTCTGTTTAATCTCCCTCCAAGGGATTTACCCGCATAGGGGGCTTGTAGGCCTTATCGTACGGATGTTTCCGTACAAAGGAGCACGCGATCCACCGTCCAAATCTCCCATACTCAATCACCACCGTTCATTCATGCGCCACAGTCGCCAAATCAATCGAATCTAATAAATAAATGCCTGCACCTGGTGTTTAATACATTTCGTACGCCGTAGATTTATAATTCTTACGTAAAGACTTAAATTTACCATATTTAAAACTAAATATGTTTAACACAAATTTTATTTTCCTTTATCCAGTTTACTTTTAATATTACTTAATTTATAGGTTAACATCTCCTCAAAATTTGTGGTGCATGTCATGTATAAATACACCAGGTGTAGGCAATTATTCACTTCGAATCTTAAGTAAATCCGAGCACCGATAGATTTGGAGAAACTATTGGGTCTGCTCATGTTGCCACGTCATTCTTAGACCGAGCCAATTAAATACACCAGGTGTAGGCAATTATTTCACCTCGAATCGTAAGTAAATCCGAGCCACGATAGATTTGGAGAAACTATTGGGTCTGCTCTTGTTGCCACGTCATTCTTAGACCGAGCCAATTAAAACGCTAGAAATAGCCAGTAGGTGTCTGTTTTGCATTTGGATTGGCTCGGTCTATTAGACCCGGTGCACAAAGAATCCGACTTGGGTCAATGGAGCAGTTGTAGAAGCACTGTGATCTTTTTTTAACGGTCGGAGATTGGAAGCCATTGAAGGAAAGAAGCGATTTACTCATTGTTTTATAACGAGACCCGGTCCATGAAATACAGCCAATAGAAGGAGAAAAGCTGTCTAGTTTCCTTACGTGGCGCCAATTTAAAGTTACGGTTTACGAGTGACGTGGTAGACCAAATTAGTCAACAAATCTCGCCCTTTCTTAAACACCATCTCTTCCCCAAAAACCCTCGAAATCGCCGTTAAGTCTCGCTAATTTAACTCCTCTTTCTCTCCCTCTCTCCCTTGACCCTTTTCGCATTTTACCACCCAATTTACCCATAAATTACATCTAAGGACACATCCATGGCGGAGGAGGAGGAGGAGGAGGAGGAGCTTCTCGTGGTGGAGGAGAGAGAGGCGGAGATGGCGCCCTCCCCCGCCGTCGCCGTCGCCGGAGACGAACCCGTTACGAGAAAGGGCTTCTTCCTCGCGCCTCGCCAGAACCCTAACGGTAACCCCCTTGTAACCCCGCATAGCCCTAAACGCTACAAAGGCGTCTCCTTTTCCACTTTGGAGAGCCCCAAGATCCTCTTCAAGGGTTGGTCGAGCTCGTTGAAGCAGTGGGATCAATGGGTCAACAAGCTTAAGCCCCTCCATGGCGATTCTTGGAGAAAAGTTGGGATCTTTGATTCGATTATAGCCTCTACTTGTAGAATTCGGAGAGACCCATGTTCTTTATTCGGGGTCTCATCCTTTTGGTGTGATGAAACCAATACCTTTCTTTTCCCGTGGGGCGAGGCGACGATTTCGCTCGAAGATGTTACGGTTCTCGCGGGCTTTTCGGCTCTCGGCGGGCCCGTGAGGGCGCCGCCATTGGAGGGTGAGCTCAAGGACTTAGAATTGAGGATCACCGAGGAGCGGCTGGGGTTTAACCGGAGCTCGTATAAGAAGCCGGATCACTCAGCGTGGTTGAAGCGTTTCATCGAGCGGGGCGGGGACGAGCTGGAGCACGTCGCCTTCTTGTCGCTGTGGCTGTCGCGGTTCGTGTTCTGTTCTCATCCGGAGAAGACTATAAGGCAGCACGTGTTACCGATTGCGGTTAGGATCGCGAGAGGCGAGAGGATCGCGCTCGCGCCCGCCGTTCTTGCAGGAATATACCGTGATCTGAGAGAGGTGAAGGAATATTTGGCGAGCAATGAACGGAGCAAGGAATTTCCTTTGATTGTATGGGCGCCGCTTCATATTCTTCAAGTTTGGATTTGGGAGCGGTTCGCGAGTTTAAGGCCGGAGGCGAATGATTCTGGTAATGGCGGTGGGCCCCGAATGGCGAGGTGGCACGAGGTGGGTAAGAAAACAGAGCTTGCGTTCGTGCAATCGGTTCTCAATTCTCCGGCCGAGTTTCAGTGGCGACCGTGCTGTACAAGTTTGAGTGATTTTAGCGGTGATCAAGCTAACAACGAAGAGTCGAGATCTTTTGCTGTGTGTTTGAGGGATTGTGAGCTAGTTGGGGTGGATTGTATTGAGCAGTATCTTCCTCACCGCGTGGCGAGGCAATTCGGGTTGGATCAGGACGTGCCGTGTACGATCCCTCGGGCTAATTCGAAGTGGGAAGATGCATGGGAGAGTTACGAGATTAAGGCGAAGACTTCTATATTTAATTTTCCTCAGCAACTCGTTGAATCGGGTGTTACGCTTCGTTACGCGAAATGGTGGGAGCAATTTAGAATGGCTTGTAGTAGTAGCAATGTAGTTGAAGATGTGAAAGAGGGAGAGGAACCAGCAAAGAATGTGAAGAGATCTCAGGAGGTGAAAACAGCGGAAAAGAAGAAAAAGAAGAAGGGGAAGGTTCTGCTTAATGGTAAGAAGAGGAAATTGGCGGATGTTTACGGTGCTACACTTTCGGATTGGCTCATTAATAATCATCGTAATGTTCGCGTCAAGAAGAATGGAGTAGAATCTCAGCAGCCTT
The DNA here is from genome assembly GCF_001540865.1 of Ananas comosus. Lineage (NCBI taxonomy): Eukaryota > Viridiplantae > Streptophyta > Magnoliopsida > Poales > Bromeliaceae > Ananas > Ananas comosus. The sequence goes on from NC_033627.1 coordinate 13,695,574, forward strand.
CGACAAATGCTGTAGAAATTCGAAAAAGGAAAAACCTTGTCGAGAAGCCCACAGAAAATAAGAAAAGGAAACAAGCTAAAGGCTGCGAAGAGAAAAATCATGTGAAATCTCAGGAGCCTTTGTTGAAAGCTGTGGAAATAAAAAAGAAGCAAACTTGTCCAGCAAAGCCAAAAGAAAAGAAGAAAAGGAAGCAAGCTAATAGTGTTGAAGAGAAAAATCATGTAAAATCTCAGGAGCCTTCGTCAAATAGTGTGGAGATTAAAAAGAACCAAACAGTGAAGCGCAAAGAAAATAAGCAAAAGAAGCAAGCTAAAGGGCCTGAAGAGAAAATCGAGCATAAGTCGAGGGCTAATGTAGAAACCGGAGAAGGAGAAAATATATCAAGGGGAGAAAATTCTGCATCCAATCTGTTGGGCGAAAAGGAGAAGGCTGTGAAAAGTAGCAAGCAAAAGAATCGAGTAAAATCTGAGGAGACTTTACAAAGTGCTGTAAAAATTCCACAGCAGAAAACCCGTGCCGTTGAACCTAATACAGGTAAGAAGAAGGAGAAGAAACGAGCCCGCAGAGAAAAAATTGAGATCGAGTTGAAGGCTTCAGGAGTGATTACAGTAGAGGAGGGAACACCAAGTGGAGAAACTTATCCATCTGATCTATTGGCAAAACATGTGAAGGAAATGGTGGAACGTGTTGCAAAATTAGATGTTAGAGAGCGAAAGGAGGATGGAGAAGCTCGATCACCAGAGAATGGAATAGTAACGCTGGACGTTGAAGAGAAAATGCTTATAGAGGAAAGAGTTCCAAGTGGAGAAGCTCCTCCATCTGATCCAATGGCCGAGAATGAGAAAGAAACGGTGGAATGTGTTGCAGAAGGAGATGAAGGAGATGATAGAGAGCAACAGGAGAATGAAGAAGATCGATCACCAGAGCGAGAAACGGTGGCAGGTAAAAATGATGAAGTGCTTACTGAGGATGGTAAGAAAATAAGTGATGAAGAGATTGCTGAAGATGTTGAGATGATGGGCAATGGAGAGTCCAGTTGTAGCCCGCACATTATGCAGGAACCTGAAGAAGTTATTCCACTGGAACAGGAGAAGAAGAGAGAAGAGAATGAGGAATTAACTGCAGTTACTGGCGAAGAAGAGAAGATGATTGTCGAAGAAAATGGAGATTGTCTTTGTAACCCAGCTGTCGTAGAAGAGCCGGAGGAATTTATTCCGCTAGAGAAGGCAGATCAGGGAGGAGAGAACATGGAAATTGTTGACGAGGGCGAAGAAGAAAAGGTGGTCAAGGAAGAAGAGAAGAGAGTAGATGATCGGAGGACGGAGTCTGAAGAAGCTCTTCCAACTGAGGAGACGAGCCAGCGAGGAGAGAAGGAAAAAGTTGTTGAGAAGGACGAAGAAGAAGAGGTGGTCGAGGAAGAAGAGAAGGGAGTAGATGATCGGAGGACGGAGTCTGAAGAAGCTCTTCCAACTGAGGAGACAAGCGAGCGAGGAGAGGAGAAGGAAAAAGCTGTTGAGAAGGATGAAGAAGAAGAGGTTGTCAAGGAAGAAGAGAAGGGAGTAGATGATGGGAGGACGGAGTCTGAAGAAGCTCTTCCAACTGAGGAGACGAGCCCGCGAGGGGAGGAGAAGGAAATAGCTGTTGAGAAGGACGAAGAAGAAGAGGTAACCAAGGAAGAAGAAAAGAGAATAGATGATGGTAGGACAGAGTCTGAAGAAGCTCTTCCGACTGAGGAGACGAGCCCGCGAGGAGAGGAGAAGGAAATAGCTGTTGAGAAGGACGAAGAAGTAGAAGAGGTAACCAAGGAAGAAGAAAAGAGAATAGATGATGGGAGGACAGAGTCCGAAAAAGCTCTTCCGACTGAGGAGACGAGCCGGAGAGAAGAGGAGAAGGAAATAGCAAACAATGACATCGAGGAGAAGGAAATAACAAGTAAGGATGCCGAGGACAAGGGAATTGTAGAGGGTGTTGAGAGAGCCAATGGCGGGGAATCTCCAGTTTGTTTAAGTGTGATCGAAGATCATGAAACAGTTGCACTAGCAGAGACAAACAACGGAGAGGGGGAGCAGGAAATTTCGGAGAAGAGCGAGGAGGAGGAGGTAATCGTAGAAGTCGTTAATAGAATAACTGTAGTACAGGAGGGTGAAGGAGAAGAGAATGGCGGCGCGGAAGAAAAGGCAGATGCTCAAGATATCCAGGGAATAAATAATGCTGGTAATCCACGTGATTTAGCTCTTATTAAGGAAACTGTGGAAGATGCAGAAGGAACAAAGGATGAAGAATTTGCTTCAGACAGAATAAATTCGTGTAATCTGTTGGGCCAGGAACGGGAAGAAAACACGGAAGAGATTAAGAGAACAAATAATGGAGAATCACAAAACAACCCAGAAATTATAAAGGAACAAGAAGGAACTCTCACTCCAGAAAAAGAAGATAGAAGAAGAAATGATGGGGATTCTTTTAACCTATCATTGAAGGATAAGGAGGAAAAGGAAACACTGAAGAATGTCAATAAGGAATTTAAAACCGAGTCTACCATCGAAGTGATAGTTGCTGAGGAAAACAAGGGAATGGCTTCGTCAAAACATGTGAAGTATGAGGTGGAAAGGATGGAGGAAAAGTGCTCTCCGCACATCTCAAAAGAATCAAAACTTGAAATGGAGATCAGAAAACTGAAGGAGGAGATTGCCGCGATTGAAGCAAGAGTATTGGATTTAGAGTCCATCGCCGATGTGCAATCGAGGCCATAACTGGTCTTTCTCTCTCACAAACTATGTTTTGGTAGTTGAAGGTGATCAATTTTTGCTAGTCTCCTGCTTGGTATTTATCTAACTACACCATGAAGGCTCATAACTTTTGCTGTCGCATATTAATCTATGCCTCAGATTCTTAGTACTTTTGTTTCTTCTTTTGATTTTTCATTCCCAAACTTTTGTAATCTAATCCAGAAATGTAGACGATTTCTGAATGTTTCGGTGTGAAATTTTTTGTCAAAGACTAACAAGATTAGTACTGTCCTGAGCATTAACAAGGTTGAATCTGAACAGTCAGAGGATGGAAAAAAGCGCAAACATTTGTGGAAGAGCCACAGGAGTGAAAGAATCAGAAGGAAAGAAATTGTTCTTCTTTTTTCTATCTTCTTCTATGTTCCAGCTAATATGGGTGACATGAGTAATATTGAATGCAAATCATTCGATGAATAAGCTAGATTTGTTTAGTCGCTGACTCTAATTTCTATTAAGCTCGATATGTAAGTGCTTTGTAAAATGTTAACTCATTCTTTTAACTATAGATAAGAGCTGTATACGGATATCGAATCTCGGCTTTTTAATGTACATATAATTTGATGTTTTGTTGTGAATATTGTTATCACTAGTACTTGCACACTTGAGTCATTTTGTTCAGATTGTTGCATTTTCTCTGCTATACACCATGCAGGGATAATTTTCTTGCATCAAATTTTATTTCACAATTCTGAAATCTTGGATGGACTTAAACTTTGCAATTTTGAACTAGTTATGATATGACTCTAATTAATACTGATATTTTCAGATTCCAGGATAGGAAAATTTTAAATGCAAGGTCATTTTCAACTCTTTTTAGATTCTAATACACTTTTGCTCGTATGCAATTATCACAGTTGATTGAATCACTGAATCCGAAACCATCCAATTTAGTATTATCTCATTATCATTATGTCCTGTTGAGAGAGAGAGAGAGAGAGAGAGAGAGAGAGAGAGAGAGAGGAAGAGTCAAAGGCATAAATATCATGTTTTTTTCCGTGTATAAAACTAACACCACACCAAAGCAATTCAAATGGTCGTTGGATGAAGGTATTCTCCCTCCACCTGTATAGTAACTACCACCCTCTTAATTTCCACCAAAATCTCATGCCCCTCAAAATAAATAAATAAATAAATAATAAAAAACTACACAAACAAAAAAACCCCCAAAAATGAAAGAATGCAACCAAAACTTTTTCCAAATTTAGTTCTCTCTCCCTCTCCTCCCACCAGAAAATAAGGGGAAAAAACAGAGAGAGAGAGAGAGAGAGAGAGAGAGAGAGAAAGGGAGGGGTGAGAGATTCTCTCTTTTTTCCTTTTCCTGTTTTTTTTTTTCTTATTTTCTCTTCAATAAGCTAGTTTTCTTTTTGTAATTCTCGATCTCTGTATCGCGTGGTTCGTCCCGGGAGTGGATTCACTCTCGGGTCGATCCACGGGCAAACGGAAATTCTCAAAATGGGATTTTTGAGCCGCGCAGAGCGGAGAGCGAAGAATACCTTCAGATGTTTCTGCTGCGCAAAATCGCCGGAGGAGAGGGTGAAGCCAGAAGCGAAGCCGAAGACGCTCGGATGTTTCTGCCGCGCGAAATTGCCGGAGGAGACGTCGAAGCCAGAGACGAAGACGAAGATGCTCGGATGTTTCTGTCGCGCAAAATTGCCGGAGGAGAGGCCGAAGCCGGAGAGGAAGAGGAAGGAGAGGAGGTTCTTCAGGAAGAGAAAGGAGAAGAAAAAAGGGAATGGGCTCGCAAAACTCGTCAATAATATGTCCTTCAAATCCGGTATTATTCGTAGTTGATTAATTTGTTGATATGATTCATCGAAATTTGCATGATTTCTCGATAAAAGCAATTCATCAACAAAAAATTTTCCAAAAAGAAGAAAGAAAAAAGAAAAAAAGAATTTGAGGATGTGGGATTGGTACAATATAAGACTCAATTTATAATCCTTTTTTTCCGAAAAGTATAATCACTTCAATTTGCCTTAAATTACATGAACAAAAAGAAAAAAAGAGAAGAATTTGAGTCACAAGCAATTAGTTGGCAATCTAATATCAAAAATTAACATTGAATTTAGAGGATTCTTTATTAGAGTTACTGACGCATCTATAAGCAAGAAATTTGCTGCTAAACATAAATGTTCCTATCAAGGTTAATATGAACATGCAGAATCATGATATTTACATGTGAACAACAATTTCACAATGAAGAGATGAACTTCAGAAGGAAAAAAAAAAGGGAATACGTCGAGAAAGCACAAATCAAAATAGAATCCTTTCAATTTTCTTTCTGAAATAAAACAGAAAATATGCAGCAAGAAACATGAAAAGGGTGTTAATTCAATTCCCCAACACAATAACTGGGAATGATTGGCCATCAATAACAACATGCATTCACAATACACTCCAGCCTAACAACATGCATTCACAATTCAGAGAACTTTGCCAAACATAAAAATGAAAACTAAAATTCAGTATTTTAATTTACCTTTCACGGAGCTCAGAATAACTATACAATTGCAGATAGCATCAAGCATAGGTCGGCAGCCGAGATACTAAGAATCGGCAACCAAAACATCGCGGCCCGTGTATTCACATTCCACCAACTCGCAGCAGCAACGAAGAACTTCAGCTCGGAGAACCTGCTAGGCGAGGGTGGATTCGGAAGAGTGTACAAAGGATGCCTTGAGGATTCCAATGAAGTAACAACACCATTTCTAGTTCCCTAACTTTTACTATTTTCAGTTCAATCCTCAACAAGAATTGTTTCTAATACATCTTTGTTGAATTTCCTTAGGTTATAGCTGTAAAGCAGCTCGACAGGAACGGCGGTCAGGGAAACCGAGAATTTCTTGTCGAAATCCTAATGCTTAGCCTCCTTCATCACCCGAATCTCGTGAAATTGCTTGGATATTGTGTTGATGGTGATCAAAGGATTCTAGTGTATGAGTATATGCCTCTGGGTTCATTGCAGGGTCATCTCCTAGGTATACATTTTCAGGGTGAATTGCATCAAGGGTCCCTTTAAACCTTTCAACTGACGAAATTAAGCTCATAACCTCTATATTTCCTTGTAAAATCTAAAAGAAGTCCAACAGAAGCTCAGTTGGTGGTTGGATGATGGTTGCATATATGTTTCTGTCCAATTTGACAAAGAAAAAGTACTTGAAAGGGTCAGATTGCACCAAAATGCCAAGGTTAAGAAGTAAATGCAACAAGTGGAAGGTTGGGTAACCGGTAACTTGATGCAAGTTACCCACACAGTTTTTACAAGCTTCAATATTTCTTGATGATCAAAGATATCTCTATCTAGTCAACCAAATATTTCATTTTCACTTGTCTAACAGATTTATCAGCAAACAAGAAGCCATTAGATTGGATTACTCGAATGAAGATCGCAGCAGGTGCAGCGAAAGGCCTTGAGTACTTGCACGACATAGCCAGCCCACCAGTTATATACCGAGATCTTAAAGCATCGAACATACTACTTGATGAAGAGTTCAACCCAAAGTTGTCTGATTTTGGCTTAGCTAAGCTCGGTCCGGTCGGTGACATGAGCCATGTTTCAACTAGGGTGATGGGCACCTACGGTTATTGTGCTCCGGAGTATGCATTAACAGGTCAATTGACAAAGATGTCGGATGTGTACAGTTACGGGGTTATGCTTCTGGAGCTCATTACGGGAAGGAAGGCAATCGACACCACAAAGCCAACTCGCGAGCAAATGCTAGTTCGGTGGGTAAGTTTCGAGCTCAAATGCAAGCATCTTTTAGCACTAAATGTTTATATTTTCATAACTTAAAAGTTAGCAAAACGTAGATCCCTCCAAGAAGAAACTATGAGGAACAAATTGTTGAACTTCAGTTTTAATATAGCTGTTTATTATGCATATACGCAGGCAGAGCCACTCTTTAAGGACAAGAAAAAGTTTGTGCAAATGGCAGATCCACTGCTACAAGGGAACTACCCTATGAAGGGCCTATACCAAGCTCTAGCAATCGCTGCAATGTGCCTTCAAGAAGAAGCGAACAGTCGGCCCCTAATTAGCGATGTTGTAACAGCTCTCGAGTATCTTGCTGATCCAAACCATGGTAACCTAGAAGAATCTGAAGAATCTATTCATCAGACGTTTTCTCTTCCAAAGCACATAGAGTGTGAAAATGATGGGGCCAATGCGGATGGTAAATTACAGTTTATACTAAATGATGAGGGAGAGTTGGTTTCTTCAAATAAATAAGTCGAATAAATAAGTGTTGATACAAATTTACAGGGACAACTAAAGATATGCAAGAGAACGGGGGAAAGGAGATTAAGAAGCTGTAAGATCTCATGTCATGACTGCTTCTCTGCATTATTTAAAAGGTGTAGGAGTTCAATATGCTTTGATCTCATAATGCAAAGATCCATACATATACTCGGTGTTAATATGGAGCTTTTGTAATTTCTTTATGGAGTTTTTCATCAATTAGAGCCAGTTTGGCCCAAATGGAGCTTTTGCAGTAGTGTTGAATAGAGATGTTTGAATAGAGACGTTTGAAGAAGCACTAAGTGCTTTTTATGTTATGAGCTCACTCTATACTTCAAATCAAACACTTAAACAAAATAACTGGTTAACAAACTATGCGATCGTCATAATGTACTAGGAAATGAATCATCGCTGTATATACACCAAAACAATGAAAGAAATATATTATATGCTACGTATACTACACATTTCGAGCTTCACCGAGCTGACAGTGAAGTTTTGAATCGGAAAGAATCATAGCCCAATATCCAAAGTAGTCAACACAAAACTTAGTATGACCAAAAAAAGGATTGAGCAAAAGAAAACCTTACGAACTAACTTAAATACAATCAAAAGCACTGCTGCTAGATTACTTGCCTGGTCAACATCCGAAAACAAGCTTTTAAGTTACTTCATCTCTACCACTTCTAGCATCCGTGTGTGTTTGCCTGGGAAAGAAATTTAAATCAGCAAAAGAGATGAGATGGTTCCTTCTAAAGAGAAGGAAGCTTCGCATTAGGAATCCTTATTAAATACATGTACACTAACCATACTTTTGTACTCCGTGACTCTATAGCTCTTCCTTTTAATTTCATTTACCAGAAAATAATTGCTACAGAGAAAGAAACCAGCTGAATACTTCTACTTGATTAGCTGCTGTAAATTGATTTTCCATGTTGACGCCAACTGCATCATAATCTGATGTGGAGTTGGCCCCTCAAAATCCTCTGGATGTCCAATAACTGAAGTTTCATGAAGGTTCAACAATATCTCTCTTTTCCCTTCAGGGGGTATGCCAAGAAAATCAGCTCCATTCTCCACAACTAGATCAGTCAACTGCATTAGACAAACCAGAAAATAAGAAAATAATACAGGAAAACGAAACTTGGTGAGAGGGGTAGGCAGGGCTATTTATATAACAACTACATGGTAAGTACAGAACCAATATCATGTAGCACTGTAGCTCTTGTTGTACTCATCAATGAAAATCTTTTTGCTGCAGCTAATTGAAAATTTAAGTAGATAAGTAGATGTAAAACATCAATGTACACTAGAACAGGATCCGCGCTACGCAGCGGATAAGTAATATTTCAACCAATTAAAAATATAATTATTAATTTTAAAATTGAAAAATCAAAATAAAAAATTTATAGTATTCTTATAAATATTATAAAAATAATTTTTTTTACTAATATTTTCTTAACATTTAGTATTTGAAGAGTTAAATTATTTTAATAATTTTATTTAAGAATTCAATCAAACTTAATAGTTTTTGCAGCTATTTTATAAAAAAAAAAAATTAACTAAAATGGTAAAGTTGGAGAAATTTCAAATTATCAAAAAATAACTTTAACTTGTTAAAATTGATTGGAAAAAGCAGAAATTATTGCATGCACCCTGTGTATATTAATACTTCATACACCACAACTTACATTAGATGACTACTATTTTGATATCAAAACTTAATTAAATAAATATGATCTATACAGTCTAATAATTTAAATTATTAAAGGGTGTCAAGTATCTGGTGTATGTACACATTTACATCCAGAGAATGCTTATAAGGTGCACTCATAATTTCAAGAGAGAGGATAATTTTTTGCTTGCACATGGTTTATAATAATGCTATATACACCGCACAATTTATTAGATGATTAATGAAATAGTTGATAAATATTACTATAAAATAAAATAGAATATAAATATATAATATAAAATATTTAAATAATTTATTGTATAACATAAATTTATTTTTGATACATATTTTAGAGCGTGTAATAGGTGCATCAAAAAATTTTATAAGGCATTTGGAAAACTCCTATTGGCTCATGGATTAATTCGTGTGCAACGGGAGCATCCAAAAATTTTATAAGATATTTGCAACCTCCTATTGGCCCATGGATTAATTGGATACGTGGCTTCACCATGAGCCATTTCAATGATGTGACCCAAGTGCCAATTTATATATTGTATATATATAAATATATATATATATAGAGTTGAGCTAGAATACTATTGATAGCAAACGAGCTCCGTTGCCACCCATTTGTTTTCGATGATGGAGCTTCCAAATCGACGATCGGCACCGTTGAACATGATCTATACCACTTGAAGTGTTTAGAAATCAAATTTCATACATTTTCTATATTGTTCTCTTATCCATCGAGTGGGCACAAAAATGAACGGCTGAAAATGAATATTCTTAAAAAAATGATGATAGGAGTCTTGTAATCAAGATCAAGAGTATAGATCTTGTTTTAAATAGTTTAAAGAATTTTCTAACAAAAATTTAATTGATTTGGATATCTTTACGCTGTTAAACGAGAAAACGCTTCATATCAACCATTAAAATTACAAATTTTGAAACCCTTTAATCATTAGGCAAATGATGTTGAAAAGATTTGAAATTTAATTTCTAAACACTTCAAGTGATATAAATCATGTTCAACGGTGCCGATCGTCGATTTAGAGACTCTATCATCGAAAACAAATGGGTGGCAACGAAGCCCGTTTGCTATCGATAGCATTCTAGCTCAACTCTATATATATATAAAATATTCAGTAAAACAAAATTTCTTGCAAAAATTGTTCTAAAATGGAGGGGGAAAAAATACAAGAAAATAATATGTGGTATATGCCTGTCCGATGTATACAGGATGTTCAGTTCATAATACGCCATACAGTATCAGGTGTAAATTGCAGAAACTATTCGAGCTCAAGAACACACATTCGAACATTAACAGATAGAGCAGCATAACAACAAGCTTACCTGCTGAAGCCAAGGCAGAGCTATATGAAAGAAGCGCTGTTCCAAAAGAAACTCTCCAATTGCATTTAAGACATAATTTGCTACATCACTCGAAAGCCAATTGAAAACAGGGCCAGTATCATCCATCAACTTAACTAGTAGTAGAGCATCCCCAGATGAAAGAACCTCGCCATATGCAGAATCCAAATCACCGACCTGAACCGAGTCAATTGCTCTCGCTGTAGCCCTAGAGGTTATGTTATCTTCACCAGCCACCCGAATGGCTTCCAAAGTAGCCTCATCCTTTGAGGCTCGCCATATACTTCTTGCAGAAGGGCCCTCACCAAGCTTTAGTGATCCTTCTCCCTTACCCCATGCTCTCCAACTGTTCATTACTCCATTTCTCATGGTATATAAATGTGAATGTGAATCCCTTGCTTCAGATTCAGATTTCCAGAAAAGGTCTCTTCCTCGTGAGAACATATACTTTGAGGTGGGAAACTCATGAAAGCTACTATAATTGCTGGAAGATCGAGCAGAGTATGGTATTGAAAAATCCCTAGCCATCTCTTCAACAACTCTCTCAAGACCCTGTACTCTGTTTTCTAGATTAACCATGCGATCATGGGAGCCTCCCGTGAAGTCCTGAATGACGAAAACAAATGCAACACCTCATTCGTATCAACTATGAATCAAGTATGTGCTATAGTAGAAAATGGTTATTTGGCTATAAGCTTATAGATACTCCATAATTTTAAAATAGCAACTTCTGGCAACTACTTTTGGCATAATGAAGAGACATCAGGTTGCACAGTTGAATTCGATCGGAAATGTAAAATTTATTGGGTTTAGAAAAGTTCAGATTTTTTTTAAAAAAATAATTTGCCCCCTATAATATTGTTAGACACATTTGCAACATAAAATATGCATGACAACCAGAAATCAGTAAAAAAAATAGTATGAATTTAGTCATTTATAATATATTTTGATCTAATAATGGGAGAAAGTAGATATAATTAATTCTAGTTTCGGGCAAACCTGCAACATGTTCATGAGATTGGCCTGTTGCCTCTCTAATTGGGACAACTGCCTCTGAATGGTCGACCAATTCGCTCCATTGCTCACAAAGGACGCTTCATCAATATTTCCTTCGGATCCTCTGCATTTTGCATTGTGCAGCTTATTATACGACCCTATTCTTCTCTCTGTCCTTTGAGAATTATCATTGATGTGCCCATGAGTATGATTTAACTTAAGATCTACAAAACCATCATTTTTTACTGGATCATTAGAATCACCATCTTCCATTTCTGGTTCTTCTTCATCTTGTGACTGGGGACAGTCAACAGGTTTTTTACAAGGTAGCACCACATCAACAGATAATTCATCTTTAGCCCTCTCCTCGAGCCTTCGAAAAAATTCAGGATTCAACCCCTTGAAGCGCAAAGAAGGTGCTTTTTTCTTCAGCAGCATCGCACCTTTTTCTCGTATGCAACTCCCTTGTCCTTGAGGTGAAGAATTAGGAGATGGATCTTTGGACAATTCTGATCCTTCAGAGCTGATATTTAAATCTTTGAAATCCAACTTTGCTTCGGTAACAACTGATTGGCAATTTTTACCACCTGTAGCAATTTGCACGTAAAAATTACATGAGAGGAAATTCAAGGTCAGGCAATTAATCTTAAAATGCTTAATGAACAAACAATTACAATATGCAGTAAATACCTAATGGATCTTCAGAATTTGCATCTTCTCCTTTTATGTTTTTTAATAACTGCAATGCTTCAATCATGCTATCTCTAACAGGTTTCACCTGAAAAAGAGAAAACAAAAACTTTAAAATGCCCAACACATTCAGCTTTGATAGCAATTAAGAAATTCAAAGCGACCTTATCAAAACGACAAGCCTCAAGAGCAGCTATTGTGGGGGCAGCTCCATCACCAATCAAATGACTTGAATGAGCGGATAACATGCATAACGTATCAGCAGCGGCCTTCCGAGTAGCCCAATCACTGCTCTCGAGACATTCGTGAATGCTGTGTAACATTTGTTGCATATTCTGGGGACTAATTGCTCCTACCTAATGCCAATCATTTTCATAAGAAGATAACCATAGAATATCAGCTAACTAAACTTACACAATGCACGTTATATATGATGCATATCTATAAACTATAAATCATATTGAAGTTCACAACTTTGACACGCATAAACACAGAGAAGGTAATCGGATTCAAAAGGCAGCTACATTTATATATGTCCCAGTAATGAGGAACCAAATTCCAAATGCGCAACGAACCTGAGCCAAGCTGGAAACAACAGAGAGCAAGGCCCCCTTGGCTAGGAAGTTCTCTGCACTAAGCAATTTGCATATTCGTGGGCACAGCTTCCGGAACGCCGCGGTGGTGGACCCGTCCCTGCTGGGCCCCGCGCACTCCACAACCTTCGCGAGGCACGCTGCCGCCCCCGCCTGCACCGCCTTGCTCTGATCCCCCATTGCCTCGAGCAGCGGCCTCACAAACACCGCCGCCGCTGCCTCCGGAGAGGAGGACTCGCCATCGGAGGCATCGGGGCGGAGGTAGAGGGCTGAGAGGCACCCGGCGGCGTCGCGTGCAGCGTCGCGGACTGAGGAATCCGAGGCGGGGTCCCTGACGCGCTTGACGAGGTGGGCGACGATCCTCGGGATGTGTTTGGCGGCGGCGCCAGGGTGGGCGGCGCAGAGGGCGGCGAGGAGGCGGAGGGATTCGCGGCGCGCGGCGGCGGAGGGGGGCGGCGCGGACGGGTCGTGGGCGAGGGCGGCGACGAGCGTGGCCACGCCCTCGGGAGCGAGGGTTCCGATGAGCTTCTCGAGATCGTCAATGGCGATGTGGTGGGTGTCGCGATCGGAGAGCTTGGCCACTGCGGCTTGGGCGCGGGATTTGAGCTCCGCCATTGGAAGAGAGGAAAAAGAAGAGGAAGAGGGGGGATTGGGATTGGGAATGGGGGATTGGGGTGAGCGTTTGGGGAGCTTTGAGGAGGGTTTAGGGATCGAAGTGGCCATGGTTGGGGATTTGGAGCTAGGGTTTGGAGGAGGAGGAGGAGGAGGAGGAGGAGGAAGGCGACGAATAAATGGAGTTGCAGAGAAGTTTGTGAGAGCCCACAATGCGTCGAGTTTTTTCATTTCCATTTTTTTTAATATAATTTTCGAATAGGTAAAAATGTGTGGAGGTCCTCCCCACTATAGGTAATTGCGAAATTGATCCCTCGACTTTGCTTTATTTCTGAATTAATATTTTTGAACTTCATATTTTTCTAGTTGATTTATTTTGATGAATTTTGATAAAACTTTTAATTTATTTAAAATAAAATCATTCAAAAAGTTAAGAAAATATCAATTCAATATAATAAAGTTGATGAGGCATTTCAAAGCGACTTATCATTGAGAGGGGCTCTGTGCAATTTAATCCAAAAAAGTGTAAAAGCCTCTCAATATTTAGGGCCATTAAAGGCCCACAAAAGGAGTATATGGCCCATTGAAAACCACTAGAAAATGGACTTAAATTAAGAATGAAAGGGGCCCAAAGCCTATTAAAAATGAGAAACCGAAAAAAAAAAAGAAAAAGAAAAAGAAAATGATCCGGATCGGTGCAACCGTTTCGATTTTGAATCCCTTAAAAAAAAAAAAAAGCCCCAATTTTCGCTATCTCCACTCGCCGATCCTGCTCCTTTCTCTCTCCTTGAGGCGACGATCCAAAATAGGGGGAAAAAATGGCTTCGGAGAAGAAGCCGGAGCTCTTCGAGCTCAGCAATGGCGCCATCACCGTTAAAGTGACCAACTTCGGCGCCACGATCACCTCCCTTCTCGTCCCCGATTCACAAGGTAGCCATGATAATTTTTCGCCCGATTTGGTTCGTCTTATGTGTGTTTTTTGATCCAATTTGCTTTGTTTGTGTTGGGTTTCAGGGAATGTCGCTGATGTGGTTCTCGGTTTCGATTCTCTCGACCCTTACCTCGTAAGACATTTAATATGAATGAGAAGTGTAAATCAAGGAAATAAGGACGATTAAGCTCTGTTTAGATTTTTTTTTTTATGTGTGTTAATTGCTGGAAAAGATGTGAAGTTTCCTTGTTTTCATCATGAAAATGCACTATTCATTTGTCAAAAGGCCTCCTTTTTACTTGGTTCAGTGCTTTTATTAAGAGAATCAAGTTGATGATGCCTTATTCTAGCTTGATGTTTCTCTCTATCCTTATCGAGTGAGACATTTAGGTTAATACCAATTAATGTATAAATTGATTATTGTTTTTTTTGGTTGAATATTAGGGGAAAGGATGTAAATTGCTCTTTGTTTTCATCATCAAAATGCAGTACCCATTTGTCAAAATGCCTCCTTTTTTACTTTGAATAGTGCTTTTCTTTAGAGAATATGTTGTTGGGGCCTAAAGATAATTTGATGTTCTTGTTGAAGCATGTGTATCTGAGGTTTGGTACTTTGGTTTTCTGTTTTTGCTGCAATTAATAATCAGAATGGTGAGGCACCTTATTTTGGCTGCATTGTTGGCCGGGTCGCAAATAGAATCAAAGAAGGAAAGTTTACGCTTAATGGCGTGGAATACTCCTTGCCCATCAATAAACCACCCAACAGCCTCCATGGTAAGAAACTGACAATCCATTCGGGTTAGCATTTGTTTGAATCAGTTTGCCTTGAATTATCCTGTTTTTATTTCTCTTTCTTTATCATTTTTTTATGTAAATTTGATCAATTTCATATAAGTAGAGTGAAAATTCGAGTATCAGTTTTGCCATTGTTGGTTCTTTTCATCATCATGTCTTATGCTTCTACTATTAGGACGTGTTCTTCTCTATTTACTCAGCAGCGTGAACGCCTAAATAGTGATTGGTCTCATAGTGTGCTTTAGTGCCTGTTGGATGCATGATGCTCTTGCTCATCATATCTCTTCCACTTATTTAAAGGGCGTGTGATAATTGTTTGGTTGGGAATATGAAAAGAAGTCTTTAAGCTGGTAGCATATAATTAACATCTGCTTTATTTGCACCCTCAAGTTCAACTGTTACTCGAGTTTTTTTTTTATTAGACATTCAATTACACTGATTGGGGAAACATTATACTTCTTGTTCTACCACATTTGCTTTTGTGTAAGTTTCCTTTTGGCTATGTTCTACAATGTGGCATCTTCTACTTTCCTCACAAATCAGTCAGTATGAAGAAATCAGAATAGACGTGCGACAAGTGAAACGAATTATTCATGTTTTTCTTTATCTTCAGGTGGAAATAAAGGCTTCGACAAAGTGCTGTGGGATGTTGCAGAATACAAGCCGGGGAAGAACCCATCAATCACCTTTAAGTATCATAGCAAAGATGGGGAAGAAGGTAATTAGACCCGTAAAAAGAGCTGACCAAATTGAACATAAATCCAAGAATCCACTAACTAGTGCTTCAATTTTCTAAAAACAGGTTATCCTGGAGATGTAGATGTCACTGCTACTTACTCTCTACCATCGGCCACGACACTTAAACTCGAAATGGAAGCCGTTCCCTTAAACAAGCCCACACCAATCAACTTAGCCCAGCACACTTACTGGAACCTAGCTGGCCACAATTCCGGGAATATTCTCGATCATTCGATTCAAATTTGGGCGACCCATATAACTCCTGTGGACAAATACCAAATCCCAACGGGCGAAATCATAGCTGTAACTAATACTCCCTTTGATTTTACAACAGAGAATAAGATAGGAAGCGGAATAGGTGAAGTCCCAGGTGGTTATGATCACAACTATGTGTTGGGCTCTGGAGAAGAGAGATCGGGCTTGAGGCGAGCGGCTAGACTGAAGGATAGTTCGAGCTCGAGGGTACTGAGTATATGGACTGATGCACCGGGTGTTCAGTTTTATACTGGGAATTATGTCAGTAATGTGGTAGGGAAAGGCGGTGCTATTTACGGAAAGCATGCGGGGTTGTGTTTGGAGACTCAGGGATTTCCGAATGCGATAAACCAGCCGAACTTCCCGTCAGTTATTGTTCAGCCTGGTGATAAGTATAGGCACACTATGCTGTTTGAGTTCGGCGCTGAGTGATCTTTTTTCCCTTTCTTTTCCGGTTCGCTTTTTAGCGGGCCATTGTTTTTTTTTCCTTTGTTTAATAAAATGTATCTACCATGACAAGGAATAAGGGGACCTCTCTTCCGACAATTTGTTTCTCAGTTATTGTGTTACTCTTGTTAACTAATGGAATTCAAATTTTCGATGTTGTTGTTCTCTCAAATTAGCTATTGTTGGCTTGGATTTCCGAAAAGCTTCTCTGTTCTGAGAAGTAGCAGTTTGTGGTTTTGTAAACAATGGCTTGTGTTTTTGCTGTGGTGAAAAAGCTAAAATGGTGTTTCCAGTGCAAAGAACAATTTACATGTTCCCATTGAACTCATTGTCATGAACAGTAATGATCACCAAATCTCACAAAAAATGAATGTTTGTTGTTAATAACATAATTCTCAAGGACAAATTATGTCACTGTGTAACAATTATCAATATTATTTTGTACTTAAGACCTGTGATTAAGGTACTTAATTTTTACATGATTGAGGACCAACAAAAAATTAAATGATAGGGGAATCTACACACCAATAGTCAAACTTAGATTAAATATGAATAAATGCGCAACAAAGTGCACGTCCTATCCACATTTAACCTATTAAATGCGTGCTTTGACAAATCCAACCAACATATTCTTTATTCTCACATGATATTATTTGCATGCATAGTTATATTATTCCCTCCCAAGATCTTTGTATATTATTCATTTATTCCCTTAAAATGAAACTTAGAATTCAGTATAATTTTCTTGGAGTTAACTATAGTTTTTTTAAGAAGCCTAAATGATTTTCTCCCTTTATCTCAATTAATCATAAATTACTATTATCTATATACAATAGTTACTACATAAAGCGTCGAAAATTAAAATATACTGTGAACCAAACAGACTCTTAGATCAGTATCGAAGAAACATGCGATGGAAGTGATGTTTATCGTTTTTTTATATATATGATTTGGGGAACCAAGCCTTTTGCATGGCATTATCTTGGACCAGTAAAGCATGTGTTTGTACCAACCTGTATTTTGATTTAAATAACAATAAGGAATTAGCAAGGGGGAATTTTTGCTTGATAAGTTATAAAAAATCTAAATATTAGAGTTATAAATTTCGAGTATATATATATATATATATAGAGAGAGAGAGAGAGAGAGATTTGCTAGAATACTATCGGTAGTAAACGGCTCGGTTTACTATCGATTTGTTTTCGATGATAGAGCTTCCAAATTGATGATCGGCACCGTTAAATATGATCTAAACTATTTAAACTATATGAAAATCAAATTTCACACATTTTCGATATTGTTCTCTTGTCCATTAAGTGAACAGAAAAATGAATGGCTGGAAATGAATATCCTTCAAAAAGTGATGATACAATTTTTATATTTGAAATCTAGAGTCTAGATCTTATTTTAAATAGTTTAAAGAATTTTTTAACAAAAATTTAGTTGATTTGAACTCTTCTATACCGTTAAACGAGCAAACGCACCATATCGGCCATTAAAATTATAGATTTTGTGACTCTTTGATCGTTCAGTTAGTGATGTAAAAAAATCATGAAATTTGATTTCTAAATAATTTAAAGTTTGACTGGACTACTATCGGTAGTAAACTGCTCGGTTTACTACCGATTTGTTTTTTATGATAGAGCTTCCAATCGACGATCGGCACCATTGAAGATAATCTAGACCATTTAAATTATTTAGAAATCAAATTTCATGATTTTTTTTGCATTACTAACTGAACGATCAAAGGGTCACAAAATCTATAATTTTAATGGTCGATATGGTGCGTTTGCTCATTTAACGGTATAGAAGAGTTCAAATCAACTAAATTTTTGTTAAAAATTTTTTTAAACTATTTAAAATAAGATCTAGACTCTAGATCTCAAATATAAAAGTTGTATCATCACTTTTTGAAGGATATTCATCTCCAGTCATTTATTTTTCTGTTCACTTGATGGATAAGAGAACAATATTGAAAATGTGTGAAATTTGATTTTCATATAGTTTAAATAGTTTAGATCATGTTTAACGATGCCGATCATCAATTTGGAAACTCTATCATCAAAAATAAATCGGTAGTAAACCGAACCGTTTACTACCGATAGTATTCTAGCAAAACTATATATATATATATATATATAGAGTAAGNTTACGATTAGGTTGATAGTGGACCCCCTAGGGTTGAGTGGGTGGTTGGTTGAATAGTATAATTTAACGAGTAAAAATAATTAAAGAGTGAATCAAACGACTAAAAAGTTATGAGTACAAGAAGTTCTATACTCATAAGAGTATAGTGGCCGAACTATATATATATATATATATATATATATATATATATATAATTGAGCTAGAATACTTTTAGAAACACCAATTCATTGGTGCTTCTAAGTTTCTGATTATTGGATCTACTTCTTGATTACTAATAGCATTTGGATCAAATACTATTCCACCTACCACCATCTATCCCACCTACCACCATCATCTTAACTTTACATCTCTCCATCCAAGGACTACAAACTCAAAAGCATCAACCCATTAATACTTTTGGGAGTATTCTACGGTTCTACCTCTACTATATATATATATATATATATATATATAGAGAGAGAGAGAGAGAGAGAGAGAGAGAGAGAGTCAATGCATTAACTAGGTTACATTGGTAGCATGTGGGGTATAATTGGAGAAATTGATAGTTGTTTAGTTGTGGCCATTATTATTATTAGTAGTATTAGTATTCTTTTTCATGAGATATCCTTGTTGGTGCTCTGTGCGGATCCAAGTGGAAAATTTAATTTCTATTTGCATATCAAATTGTGTGCATATAAATCTCCCTCTAATTAAGTATCCTCAAAAAACAAAAACAAAAAAAAGATCCACATTAATTTATGTACAGTAAAAAATAACTAAACAACTATATTAACAACATCCATAAAAAGATGCTAAGAGCGTGCATATATATATTCCTTAATAAATAAATAAATAAATAAATATTGACCATCCGGTTCAATACCAGACCGGACCGGCATGTGCCCCTTTTTGTCCGGTCCGGTTAAACTTGGTAAGCACGGCGCAGAAACCGAGGGACGGTTTTGACCGTTCTCGCTCAACGAGAAAAGGTCGTGTCACATGTTCCTTTTAAGTTTCCAAAAATACCGTAAAAAAAATAACATTTATAGGCTATTTATGGCCGCTATTTATTTATTAGAATAATAAACATAGTTTTTATTTTGTGAGTTACAATTAATTGAGTTTTGTTACAAGTGTTATGAAACACTACATTTAAAATATTTTCTTGGCTAAATTATAGAAATTTTTCGTGTCAAAATTTAATTTTTTTATTTTTTTCTGTCATTTAAAAATCTATATTTTTCTCATTTAAAAAATAAAAACTATTTGTAGGGATATATACAGTATTAATTTTGATGACAAAATAACCAAATTATCCCTCATTCTTTTCGTCTTCTCCCTAATTCTGCTCATCCGCAGACCGCAGCCTCTCCTCCTCAGCATCGCTCTTGACCCCAACTCCAACTCTATTTCCTCCACCTGCTCCCCCGCTCCTCCAGCATCCGTGTCATCCCTCTATTTTAGCGACTATAGGGTGGAGATCGGGATATACATGGACGAAGAGGTGAGTAAGGATGAGGGTGAGGCGGCAAAAGATGGCACGAGCGGGTATGTGGGCACGAACATAGAGGTAGGCGATGGTGAGCCTGCGGAGGAGGGGGCGAGGCGGCGCGGCTGAGAATGTCAGTGAGGAAGGAAGAGGTCCATCTAAAATGAGGATTTCAATAGCATTTTGAATATAAAAAAAATACATATCAATAGAATTTAAATTCGTCAAAATCGTATTTTTTATATCTGTATTCGAAATCATAACCGTTCTAACATCAACTAAATTCATCTTTTTAAAAAAAATCGAATTTGGACCTTTGTTAGTTAATTCGTGAATTATTGAAAATCCGAATTAAACGATCCGTTTACGATTTTTTAAAAAAAAAATTATCTGCAAATTTTTTGGCCAACCGAATCTGAATAAAAAATTTATAATTTTTATGTTTAAATATAAATTATTTTATATTTTATATTTTACACCGAATTTATTTTTTAAGTCAAATATTTCAACAAATTTAAAAATTAAAAAATAAATTTTATGCATAGTATATTCATAATTCGAATTAACTAACGATTTGGACTGAGAGAGAGGATGATAACAGTGGAGAAGCGCCGTAGCGACACGTGAACACAGTGGACACTTGGACAGCGTGGGATGGGACGCTGCAGCGGTTTTTCCATAAATCACTTTTCTTTTGCCCCATCGTTTCCTCGATTCTCTCTCTCTCTCTCTCTCTCTCTCTCTCTTTGTATCCAACAGTTGAAAAGGAGATTCTTTTCTTATTTACAAACATTTGAGTTTTATGGTTTAAGTTTGAGAAAGTTTAGAGAAAGAGATGAAGCGCTTCTACTAGTGGTTGGATTGTTGGTACTTTCCAAAACTCCAATTTGTATTGTTACTTTTATGCAATTTTCCTTTTTTTTTTTGAATTTTTGGGTGTTGGTGTCTCCCAAAACTTCGATTTTTTATCATTATTTTTATGCAATTTCGATTTTTTTTTGAATTAAAGGCGTTAATTTTGCATATGTTTTGGCTCTGCATTTGGTATTATTGTTTGATAAGAGTCAGTTTTGGGCATCAAGTTGAGGTTTTTATTTGATTTATAGGAAATTTGTTAACTTGGTTCTCTCCTTTGTGGCTAAAAAAATGTTTCTTTGTTATTGATTACATTGTATAAGAGCACTGTTCTTCTTGTTTACGCGATGAGGAGTAAGTTTTTTTTAAAAAAATTTTCCTTCTTCTTTTTCCTTTTTAGGTGACAAGGTATGGAGACACACGCAACATATGTCATTTTGAAATGAACCACCCCTTTTTTTTTTATTGATACCTCCTCTACGGTGGATTATTTTGATTTACATTGTTTTTATCAATCAAATTAGAGGTTTCTGTTAAATCTAGTAGTGATTTTGTTAAATTTAACTCTCATACCCAGAGTTCTTATGTGGTATTGCTGTAAAATTGGTTTTTTTTTTTTTTTTTTTTACTGTTTAATGAAATTGGTAAAGTACTAAATCTGGGTCCTCTCTAATTTTGATTTTTTTTTTTTGAGGGAGAAACTATTCCCTTTGAACATGCTTAAGGATAACTTTGAAGAAACAAGATACTTGGCTTTTGTGTTTTGAGTAAATAATTTGCTAAACAGCTACTCCACCAGATAGGGAATGTAAGATACCCTGCCCAAAAGTGGGTGTGTTTTAGACCATTTCCACAGTGCAAGGGAAGGTGACATGTCCTATTCTCCAACTAAAATGGTCCAAAGAGTTTCCAAATGGTAGAGCTTCTTCTGACACAATTAACCATGCACTCTGTAGTTTCTAAAGAGACATGGTGTAAAATCTCAGGTTTAATTGTTGCAGTTCAATGGTTGTTTTGTTTTGTTTTGTTTTGCATCGTGCCGTGAAATTGGGTAAGTTCTTGTTGAGTCTTTGGAGGATCATTTTAATCTTTTGTGCAACACTTTATGTTCTTGGTACCCATGGCATCAACAAGGTAGAATGTTATGCACAATATGGAAGTAATGACCTCATTTAGAAAAGGTTCACTCTTTTCGCTTTCAAAGTGCTTCTGAAGTAGCATTTTTCGTTAGAATCTCTATAACAGATTCTTACTGCAGTAGAAGAAACTTCAAATTGGAGCTTCTACTTTTGAGGCATAGTAGCTCATTCTAGCCATCTGCCACGGCATAAGCTCTACAGTTTTTTCTGTTTGTGGAATGCTTGGCTAAACAAATAATAAATCGCTTGCTCTAATTTGTTGAGTGTTCATCGAGCATGACTAGGAAGTATCAATGCTTTACTATAGCTACTTAAAATTATTCTTTCCTTTTATTCGGCACCTAATAAAATCTCTGCAACTGTTTTAATAGTCATAGCTAGATGGGTCTCAATATCGAAAAGCACTTTGATGTTTGTTAATTATATGTAATTTAAGAATTCGACTGATATGATACTATCATATTTTTATTTCATTTACTTACGAGGAAAAACTATTACTTATTTACTTCGACAACTAACCATTTTTACATAGCAGGATTCTGGACCAGAGATTGCCTCTTTGCTGTTCGAGTAATTTCGCCACTAACCGCTATCTAAACTGCTCTTTGCTATCAACAAAAAAGCACGCAATGCCTGGAGCAACCGAACCCGAGAATGCCGATGGAGCCTCCGTTAAAGTCGGTGCAACGGGCACCGTTAGCTCGCTAATGTCACGAGAATTGAATTCCACGAAAAATTCACCTCAGCCATCTCCTTCTTCATCAAGGAGAAGGCATCAATCTGCCCCAGTTTCAGTACCATGCGGCGCCAGCCCCAGAAAAGCAATCCAACGAAAAGCCTCACAAGATGACTCTCCAGGAAGCCGCAGCCGCAGCCGCAGCAGCAGCAGCAGTAGCAGTGCCAGAAGCAGTAATGGAAGTACTTCTCAAAGAAACAGCAGTGCCCAGAATAATGGAAACCGAGTCCCAATACTACGTTCTAACGATATTCTTGCTGATAGAAATCCTAACGTAGACAAAGCAGAAAAGAAAGGACATGCTTACATTGTCGAAGTTGTAGACCTTAAGTGCAACAATCCGATGAGTAGCCGACTTAAGAAGCTCGGCTTCTCTAAGCTCTCCGAATCCATTGCTTAGTCCTGAGACAACTCCTTCCCCTCTGTTCTCAAGTTTCTATATCCACTCTTCACAGTCTCTGCTATTTCCACAGCAGAGCAGATTCTTGGCAAAAATCCTCCACTAGACACTGTTTTCTTCTTTTTTGGAGAATATCCAGTCGAGATCGGCTTATTTCGGGAGCTTCCACTAGTGAAGTTTGCGTCTTTGTGTGCTTGCTTTGGCTCCTGGGTGGAGATCTTGTGATGATCTAATTCAAGGCTTTTGAAGTACTCAATCTCTTGATAGACCAAAGAGGCGATTGTGCCTCGAGCTCCGACTTCGACCGGAGATGGATTTGTAGCCATTTTCTTGAGGAAATTGTTGTTGATTCTTGTGGTGGGGTTTTATGAAAAGATGGTGGAGAGGATGGTAGTAGTGGTGGAGTAGCTTGCAGGGGTTGGATGAGTTTCTGGTGGGGACTTTTTTTGTTTCTTTGCTTTGTGGTGGGAGGAGGGTGGGGAGGGGGACAGTTGGATTTTTCTCCTTTCATTTAAGGACATATGCTATTGGTGCCTCAGAATGTTATCAAAAGTATTACTGATGAGTCAGGTTTATGTACATGGCAGTTAATGAGTGGTGTAGCCTATCAAAAGAGATGTCCATGTTAAGTCACTCACTGTTGCGAACGCGCAAAACTGATTCATCAGTAATATTCTAATATGCATTCTAGGAATGCGTGTAACACTGCTCTTCATTTAAATGACTCTCTTAAGCTAAAGTAGATGAGATTGGGTGATGATGGGCTCATCTTCCTTCCTGCTCTGTGTCTTCATTAATGTAGCAGTATTGGGTACACTTTCATTGAGATCTTGTATTGTATTGTATTGTTGTTAGTGTTCTTTTTTAGGTGGTGTTTATGGACTTTTATGTGGGAATTAGTGGAGATGGTATCTATTGTACATGTATTCTATTTGTGGTTCCTGGTTCATAACCTTTTAGTTGAATGCTTTACAGCATTGTGATGTGTTTGGTTGAGAATGGGGCCTATGTCTTTTGGTTAATTGTGTGTGGAGTAAAATAGGTCAATATCATTACCTGCTCTCCAAGTGGGATCTGGTGAGGAGCTGGAGATTTTTTTTTAGCTTTGTTATATATATATATATATATAGAGAGAGAGAGAGAGAGAGAGAGAGAGAGAGAGAGAATTGAGCTCTCATGCTTTTAAAAGTACCANATATATATATATATATATATATATATATATATATATATA
The DNA here is from genome assembly GCF_001540865.1 of Ananas comosus. Classification (NCBI taxonomy): domain Eukaryota; kingdom Viridiplantae; phylum Streptophyta; class Magnoliopsida; order Poales; family Bromeliaceae; genus Ananas; species Ananas comosus. The sequence goes on from NC_033627.1 coordinate 13,719,680, forward strand.
TATATCATTTTTTTAGATTGGCTATTTTGTCTCCAAAAAACAAACAGAAAAAAATTGGTGAATCATAATATAGTGGTTCTTTCAAGAAAAGTTAGGACCCATGCATTTAACTTTTTTTCATATGTTTTCTATATGTTTTCTATACTATAAAATAATACATAAAATTTTGAGATTTAAGTCCACAATGATCCACTTTTACATTGAATAAGGATACGAAATTGCCCTCACCTTATGTTTATTCATTAAATCAATATATAATTCATACTACATTTTGTCCCTGTAGTAAGCAATACATATATGGGTTGTACCCTTCTCTTTCTTTTTCTCTTTCTCTCGCAAAATAAACAACAAACATCCTCTATAGCAAAAAAATTGAATGGAACTAATCCCAATTTTACCACCTTATTATATTTTCACTATATTTATATACTATATTTATTTATATGTAACATTATTTTCCTCCAATCTATATTAAATTCGGTAAATGGCAAGTATACTTCAACTTCGGATGAGAACGCACCGCCTGCTGCAGCGCGACATCGACCCTCGCCCCCTCGCGAAACAATGTATCATACAGAAGACAAATGAACTGCGACAAATCTTCTTCATCATCGTTCCAATTTGATACGTGATGCTCGCAGCTCTTGTCAGCATCACTGTCTTCCCAATCACTCGCAGGGCTGGCAGGTTCGGGCTCCTCTTCCTCCTCACCCTCATCATCTCCAATGACGAATTTTCCGTTCTCGATGCCGTTGTAGTCGCCCGTCGGGTGGGACAGCCCACACTGCAAATCGGGCGGTTCGATAGAAGATGAAACCACGGCTTTGGCACCTGAATCGAGGAAGGCCTTCACGAGACTTGGGGCGAACCCGCATTTCCCGCTGCAGATTATGATTCGGTCCCTCCATGCTCCAACCTGGGAATAGTTCGAATGAGGGATAAGTTTACGCTACTGACAATAAGCATTATAATCACAAGTTCATATTACAACTCACCATCCACCGAACATCTTCAGCAGTCAAGTGAACAGCAGGAACTGTTCTACGAAACATAAAGGCACCAATTTCTTGGTTATCTTCCATTACCTGCGCCAAAATTACCGGGTATAACATTGTCACTTAGCAGCATACCAAAAGAAAAGCAATTAGAGGGTGCAAATTGCAAAAGAGCGCATAGTACTTGAGTCTGTCGTCCAATATAGCGGTGGAGGATGCCTCCAACCTGAAAGGATGGCCATTCTGCAACCAAATCAGCAATGTTTGAGAGTTTCGATAAGGAATAAGCTTCTTTCCTTTTCCACCCTCTCATCATAGATGATAAGCTCATTTTAACACTCTGAAGAAACCTATCCGCGGGCTCTCCCGGCTCAGCAACGACAAATACATCATTCTGCCAACTGACGAGAAAATTACTAGTAAACACAAGGGATTCCTACAGATGTATCCCTGCAGAATCATCTATTTAAATCTATCCCACTGTAAAACCTAAATTTTCATATAACCCCTGTATACGTGAGGGATATAGGTTTTCTATCAGAAAAGGTTACGCAAGGAGGGGCATTTAACTACAACTTTACAATGGTATACAAATGATGAATTTTTTATAAGGACATAGATGAAAATTCATATTTATTTTTGCAAGGGAACATATATATCTATATATATATACACATAAATATGTAGAGAAAAAGAAATATCAGACCTTAATATTGAGCCTGTAGAATCATTCTGAAGAGCCAAATGAATAATCCCAACTTGAGGCAAAGTTTGTAACTTCTCATGCAATGACCGAACATGTATAGTGGGCTGCCTAGACATCAAAGGCGATGTTGGTGGTGAGGCTGACGACTTCACGGTCGGGTGGCCATCCAAACTAAGTGGCGGGACCAAATCGATTCGACCGACTCTTTGAGGACCACACTCAGGACTATATAGAAGTGGGCTCGATGGAAAACTCCCAGTGAACAAAGGTGATGCAAATGGTGTAGGGAACGCAGTTCCTTGCTTGGAAAATCCTGGGGACCTATTTGTAAGAGCCAGTCTGATGTTATTACCGGCACAAAATGTTTCTAGAGAGCGGGCATGATTTATAGACTTTCCAGAATCAGGATTATAAGAAGCCTCTACAAGGAGTACCATTCGCCTCCATCCTAATGATGGGCCATTATCATTAAGACCTGAAAAAAAAAAAAAAAAAAAAAAAAAAAGAGCAAGAAGAACAGTTAGTTCCTAGTAACTGAAAACGAAGTCAGATCAGTTGATGTTAATTCTGGAGTCCTGTATAAAAACCTGAATCTGAAGGTTTAAATTGTGAAAACTGTTGGGACTTCATCTTTTCCATCAGCTTTTCGTCATTCTGGCATCTCGGAACTAGCTGTTCACATAAATTCTTAAAAGCCTGAAAATTTTTCTGGATGTACTCCTCGGTTGCAGCTTCTAACTTGAGCCAATTAGAAGGATCAGTCTCATCAAGCTCCATACCACACCGCTCATCAACTGTTGATAAAGATAATAAAGTAAGCAGCAACTATCTCACTTTTGGAACTTCCACAGAAGCAGCAAAATGATTTAACTAAAATAATCACCTGGATTGAACCGGAAATACTGCATTTCAGGAAGCAGTGGTATGAAAGTTTCCATAGCTTCCTCCACTCGCTCCACCGAACATGCACTCTCTATTAAAACCTGTCCTGTATCCAGATAGCGCCATCCACCTTTTCTAGCCTAAATATAAGCATTACATCTATATAATATCAGTAAATTAAGCAATGGTCCAAAGATAAAGGAAATATTCACTGCTTGTAAGTTGATAAAGAACAGCTCAAGATTGTCGGCTCTACATAATTTAAATTTAGAAATCTATGTAATGAAAAAAAAACAAAAAACAAAAAACACAAGATGCATCAGGGGCATAGGCATCAAACTCACTTTAGTAGGAACTGACCCACATCCGACCGAAACTAGGCAATCAATTCTCGTATCAGGCCATAAGAGTTGTGCTTCTCTAATTGCAAAAATGGTTGGATTATTTGCCACAATAGCTCCATCTTGCCAGCGGTTTACATCTAAGTGAAATAAATGACAACAGCATGAAAAAAAGAACTAACTATTATTTTAAAGTTTCTACATGAAGATCAAAGCACAAGACTAAGAAAATTGATAAGGCATGATAAGTATCTTCATTGAATTGTAAGGAATAATTACCATCTGAGAAATCATCAAGATAATATGGAGCAGCAGATGATGCCCTTATAGCTTCCCATATCCGATGCTTGCAGCTCCCAATATAAGCACCACGCCGGATACCAACCGGCGACCCAGAAGTAGCTGTCCCAACTGCAGTTATTGCAGGGCTTTCGACCATTCCTGAAGGCGCTTCCATGGTGCCAGCTGGATACTGGTAAAATATACAGAAGCTGTTAATCAATTGATACAGGATTCAATAAAAAAGAGAAGGATAAAACATACAAAGAGTCCCTGTGCTATCACAATATTCCAACTCAAGTCTCTGAAATTCCAACACTATAACCCCTGAACTTTCCCAAATATTGTTATTCCCTCCCCGACTACTAAACAAGATCTAATAAGTGACTATTTCCTATCAAATAATTATTTTACCCCTGTTACTGAAATAAGATAGCCATTTTTCCACATAAAAAAATTAATGCTCATTTTACCGGGAAAAATCAGATTCTTTTAAGGGCCAGGAATGGAACTAAAATATGTGAGAAAGTACAGGGACTAAAGTGAAGAGTTCACAGACAAAGAAGCAATATCAAGGTAGAACGGAACAATGCACACATTTATCCAAAGGATAATAATCCAGAACTATATGAAACAAAGAGATCAGCTATCTGTATCTCGTGAGAATGGAGGTTTGCAGTGAAATTCAGTTGGTATTCAAAGTAACTAATCTTGAAACTTCTTGGTTTGCTTAATGGTTTATATATTCTTAATGTTACATTTTCTGAAGTTCACAAGTTCTATGAAATAGAATAGGTGGAAATAAGAGACATAATCAAGCAATTCATGATGCAATAAAAAATAAGATAAGCACGAGAGTTGCATTTTGTAAGCGAAATCAAGTCTACCAGCAAAAAACATGGTGGGTAGACAAACCTGATAATTCCGAAATATAAAAGGTTGTGCCGGCATAACACTGACTAGAGTAGATACTGCGAAAACCTTCGGAATGCCTTTCACAGCAGACTCTATTAAGAGGTCACCATCTTCATCAGCGCACATTTCTTTCAGTAATCTCTCAAATTGATCGGCACTGTGCTGCAAGAATATTCTGGATCAATTTTACTTTACAAAGTGGCACCAAAAATAAAGTACACGTATATGCACAGTTCTTACATACCTTTGAACCATGTACAACTACTCTAAAGCTTTGTGATGAACTTTTATATAGTAGGTCAAGCTTCTCTCTCCAGGAAGCAGCTTCATTATCTTTAGGGATAGGTTCAGCAAATACAAGTTTGCCTGAGGAAATCAAACTTCAAGTTAAAAATGTGGAGCAATTGTAAAATAGATATAGGATACCAAGGGCACACATTTGGCCTAATCAGAGATTTTGCTAGAAGAGCATCTTGGTAAAGCGCTAAATTTTAACAAAGATCATGACTCGTACCTAGTTTCTTATATATTTCTTCACACTGCTCCAAAGTCATCTGCTTGACTCCAAGAGCTATCGCAAGCATGCCACCCGTTGATGTACCACAGATCAAATCAAACATTTCATGAATACGCTTTCCAGTTCCTTCCTCGATTTGTTTAATCATTTGGACTGTCGCAAGACCCTTCATACCACCACCATCCATTGCAAGTATGCGCAATCCTTGCTTCCCAACTGGCCTTCCTCTTATAGCTCGACGCAGATTCTCATTTTCTCCTGGAGAAATTCAAGGAATATGCTTGTAACTACTACAAGAAAAGTACTGATTACAAACATGCAAAGATGCATACATGCACAAATATTCATGCATGCGTGCAAACATGCACAAATATTCATGCATGCATGCAAACATGCACACATACAGAACCTACCAAGAATTGCCAAAGCACGTGCAGCAGCCTTATTCACACGTGGCTCAGATGTAACAGTCAAACGGAGTAGAAGTTCACGTAAGCTTTCAGACTGAGTTAAAGTACGACGATTCTCCAAACAGAAAGCTAAATTTCCCACTGCAAATAAAGACAGGCGCTGCACCTAAAAGATGAAAAGGAAAAAAGAATTACAACACATTACTGATAATTTCAAAAGGAATAACCACAATTTAGTTCCAGGTTCATCTTGCCTCTGTGTTTTTGTGCGCACAGAGTACTTTAAGCGACTTAAGGAGATCCTTCGTCAGCATCTTTTGTGCAACATGATCAGAGGCGAAAGCCAATGTGACCACAACTTGCAATACAGAAATCAGCTCTTCCTGATCAACTGATCTCAAAACTGACTCAATGGGTTGCATAATGTCAGATTTAATCAACTGCATTGCTAAAGAAACATCTGACGCTAGCGAGGAAAGAGCACAGCATGCTTGTTCAACCTGTAAAATTAGAGTAACCATAGAAAATACATATATATAATGAAATAAATTGATGAAAATGAGCAAAATATATACCACATGGCGATTGTCACTGCTTATCATACTTATAAGCTGCCGAACTGCATTTTCTTCTTTGCTAATAGCTATCCGATTGTTATGATCTTGCATGATTTTTGCCAGAGCAGAAGCCAGAAGAGGATGATGGCATGAGGAAAACCGGAAAATAAGAGAAAAGAAGGCACTAAGTTTGTGCCTAGATGCAACGAAATAGGAGCTATTATCTGTCTGAAATCACCAAAACAGCTTATGAACAAAGGATCTGAAATGGTTAATTTCAAGATTTTATAACTTATGGTCAGTTTATTACCTCTATTTGCACATTTACAGATTTTAGGCTTTCAGTTGCCTCTATTCTGATATTAGCAAGAGACAAATGTCGTAAATTGTGCAATGGTAAAAGTTCAGGAAGAAACTCGAGAGGATTTCCAAACAATCTTAGGACACGAAGCTCAGTCATAGCCCTGCGTAAAACTGAGGAAGTAAGCCTATGAACACCATTAAACATGAAAAAGAAACAACAAAATGATTATTAAAAAAGAAATCGATTTCTGATTGAATGACCTGAGATCCAGGAGAGGGCGGACAAGTTTGTTGTGTTCTAAGGACAACTCAACCAACTTAACACATTGCCTCAGCTCAACTGCTCACATAAATCAAAACAGAAATAGAAAAGAATCAATCTCCAGTTTCACATATATAAATCTGCTCTACACTTCTACATAACCAGAAGTTTGATACTGTTCAATAATTTGCACATGTCTGGAAGAAAATAAATAAGAACAAATTAGATATGATAAAGATTCAACCATACCAGGGACAGAAACTAGCATGTTGCTATCAACTCTAAGAACCTTCAGATTCTTTAATTCACCGAGTTCTGGAGGTAAGACAGATAGCTTATTATTATCAAGATATAGTCTCTCAAGAAGTGGTAGGCGTGTTAACTCGACCGGGAGTGCCTGCACCGTACAACCATTTTTTGGTAAGGTTGGTAATGCCCAAAACCATATGGCTTTCCATACTACGAAAGTACCAAATTCAATGGATCTATCAATCATACAAGCACTGAGAAGAATAACAGCATTGATCAGTACAAAGACGAACTGTTGCACAGCTTCCAAACAAAAAAATAGCTGAGAAATTTTCATCTTTACCCGTACTTGTAAAAATATTTATGATGCCCTCTCTAAAATGATAGTGCTCTATCAAAATAACTCTATCAAAATTTTTAATCTCCTAGTTAAATATTATTACCTTAATTCTCATTTATTCAGTTGCTCATCCATCCAAAAAGCAATTCAATGAGAGGTATTGCCCTATCCTCTCAAAGCTCTAGTCTTTCTTGCCCTGTCCTTAAATCTATTAAATTTTTTAATCTCCTAATAAGAGACATCCCTAGATCAGTGCTTATAAAGGAACAATCCATAACGTTATCCACTATGGAATTGATACACTGAGTGATTCAAACATTGTAAATAGAGGGGATTGAAATTTTGAAATGTCAACCTGCAATTTGAACACCATTAATGATTTAACAATCTAAGCAAACGCAAAATCTTTATTTTTTTATACAAGCAATCAAACATAACAAATTAAAAGATCAATTTTTAATAGCAAAACCAAAATGGGAGACTCACCGACAAGCCGCAGCCGCACAAGCTTACGACAGTAACGCTCTTCCAGCGATCGTCCAACGCTGGAGCCCCCTCGGGCGATCCCGATGGTGCCAAATTTGATCGGATCAGCCGCGTGAGCACCGCAACGCCATCGCTCTGCTGCCCCGACCCCGCCGCCTTTGCCATCCGCACCGACCGCAGCGGTTCCCGCCGCTTCTCGACCTTCATATCGATCTCCACGCACCCTTCCCGACCTTCGCGCAGATCCAGCACCACGGCGTCGCGCGGCGGGGGCAGCGCGACCATGAGCTGCGACTGGAGCCGGAGCGCGACCTGATCCTCGTCGTCCCCGGCCGACCAGTCGAGCTCGATCCGGAAACCGAGATCTCCTGCGGCGGGGGGCGGGGGCGGCGGCGGCGGGGGCGGCGGAGGAGGCGGCGGCGGGGGCGGGGAGGTCGACGGGGTGGGAGAGGGGTCGGCATTGGGATCGGAGTCGCCGTAGTCGAGGGTGAGGTGGAAGATCTCGGAGGGGCGTTTCCACCCCAAGCCCCACGACATGGGAGGGTCGAATGGGGCACGAAGGGGATCTTTAGGGTTTGGGCAAAATTAGGGTTAGGGTTTGGTGAGGATAGGGGAGGGAGATGGTGGCGAGGGGCCGGCGGAGAGAAGGAGCGGCGGAGGGAGACGGAGACATAGAAAGCAGGCTTTTTTGCCTTCGCGATGTCTCCAACGTTTGTGGTTTTTTTTTTTTCTTTTTTTTTTTCCCCCTTCGGTTTTTGGGTGAAAATGTATTTGAGGAGCACTCCCATTAAACTATAGTAGGAGCATTTTAAAGTGGTTTTCTTGTATCAATATTTTTCTTATTTTTTATTTTAGTCCAACTTGCGCAAAAAAATCACTAATTTTGTAATTTTGTAAAAATAAGTCATTATTTTCAATTTTGTAGGTTTAGACTGAATTTTTTAAAAACAAACAAAAATACTCTTTTTTTTTTTTTCCTCTCGTTCGGCCCGCCTCCCCTAAGCAAGGCTCGCCCTATTCCACACGGCATGAACGAGAGAGGAAAAAGAGTACTTTCTTTGAAACAACGTAATTTTTGTTAAAATACTAACTTTCATTTCAAAAAATCTAATTTTTATTTTAAAGACTGTAAAATTTTTCTAAACAGTGTAATGCTTTTATGAGACAGTGCAGCTTTATTTTAACGACATAATATTTATCTTTTTTTCTTTCTTCTATAATTCTTGATTTTTTTCTGTAACAGTGACTATATATAATGACCTCTCAAGGAGAATTTTTTTTTTTTACTTTTTTTTTCTTTTTCTTTTTTTTCTATCCTTTACATCTTTTTCTACTCCTTGGAGATGTTTCGACCTCAGCCATGACCTCATCGCTTCCATCCACTCCATCCTCACGCACGCGCACTCCGAGTTCTCCTCCTCTAGAGCCGGCGTCAGTGCAGGCACCGACGGAGACGGAGACGGAAGCAGCCGCGAGTTCTCCTCCTCCGGTGCCGACGTCGGTGCCAACACTGATGCTAGTGCCAGCGCCGATGAAGGTGGAGGCGAAGAAAGATATGCAGCACCGCCTTCGTTACCGTCACCGAGAACCATGGAGATAATGAAGGAGACAATGAGATTCGGAAAGGGAAAAAAAAAAAATAAGAGAAGAAAAAATAGAGAAAAAGAAATATGGATATTTTCATCAGTTTTCTAAAAATTCGGTTCAAATCTGCAAAATTCAAAATAATGGTTTATTTTTGCAAAATCTCAAAATTAGTAGATTTTTTCTGCAAATTGGCTTTTATTATATATATATAGTTTTTTGTTATATTTTGTCTTTGTATTTTGACCATTTATTAATATTATTATATGTTTGTATATTTTTCAATAAAAAAAAACAAGCCGCAAGATGTAGGGGAAAATATTTCTCTATAAATTAGTTTCAATGGATTTTTGAAACTGCTAGCAAAAAAAAATAAAAATTTTATGAAATTCGAAACAAATGGTTAATTAAAAAATATATATATAAATTTAGGGGACTATAACTTATAACCAAGAAAAAAGAGTTCTAAATGGGCCGGATCAAATTATTTACGGCCCACAAAATGTTAATAACAAACGCAATTTTCGTCTAATTCGGTCGAGCCCAATTATGGCCCACCGAAAAACCCTAAAATAATCAATTCAATCGCTCGAAATCGATCGATCGATCCTCTTTCCCCTTTTCTCCTTGCCCTCTCAACTCCGCTCCTCTCTATTCTCTAATTCCATTCATATTTCGCTGGATTTGTCGTCGGTAATCGCTTTTCTCTTTTATTTTATTTGATCTCTGCACTTTTTTTTTCTCTGTGTAAGGTAATTTGTAGTGTAGTTTCTCTTTTCCCCCCTTTTTTTTTGTGTTTGTGTAAAGTGGTTAGATTTAGTAGATTAATTTGTAGGAAAATGTCCATTTTCTTAAATATTTCGTTTATTTGCGACGAAATTAGTGATTGTGTGACAAATTCTTGTGCTAGGTCAAAATATGTGCTAGTACAGTTACTATCTATACATTTTACCCTTTTTTTTTCCCGGTAAATATATGGAGACTCCTAAAGCATCGGACATTTTGAAATGGCCCTTTCAAGTTTGATTTTTTCCTTTTTTGATTTTTTATTTTTTTGGCTTGGCACTCTCATTAAGTTTTGATCTTTTTTTAAATATTTGAGTAAATTTAGTCAAACAATTAGGGATTCCATAAAATTGAACGGTTGAATCACATCAAATTCTTAAATTTTACTTACTAGAATAATTCAAATCAGAAAATTAATATAAGAGAACAAGGAAGCTTATTTAATGTATGACAATTAGTATTAGAAAATGAGCATGTGAAAGATCTTAAGGTAGTTAAATTTATTATGTGAGAGTTTATTAGTAAATAAGAAGGACTACCAAAAGAGGGATGAGAAGAAACAACTAATATATTTCTTATAAGAATAGAATGTGCATGAATATGATAGAATATAGGATATATATAGATAAAGATTGATGTAGATATAGATTACGCATAATTTTGTTGCAGCGCTTTGTTGAGTCTGCGTGGTATAGTTGCAGTTTGCATTACTTTTCTTTGTTGATGTAAGTGCTAAAATAAGCCCGGGTTGGAATGTGATCTCTTAGGCTAGAGTTTAAGTGCTTGAAGAAGCTCTTTTGGACTTCGGATAGGTTGGCCTGAACTATAATGCTGTGGAGACTTTAAACTGGTTTATATTTGGCCCCAAATGACGATAGTTCAAAATGGGTAGAGCAATACATACCGATTTGCGACCCTTTGAGGATTCTGTTTTTCAATTTAAATATTCTAAGGAACAATTTTTGGTGCACCAAGGCTTTATCACTTTGATATTTGGGACCTTTGAAAGTTTAATCTACATTGTTTCCAACCCTTTTTCCTTGACCAGATCTCAGATGTAATCCCTTTGTAGCTGTTACAGGTTTAGTTCAGCTTTTACATGCATCCAAACTTTTTTGGTCAGCATCATAGGTGCACGTTGTGTGTGCGCATGCGCATTTGTGCGTGTGGTTGCTTGTACATACATTTGTGAGTGTGGGCGCGCTCTTATGCGTATAGATATGCGCTTGCACCTGTGTAGCTCTCATTAATCATACTCCATCTATTTATGGATGGCCCTTGAGATTCCATTATATTCAATACTGATGATGCAAGTTAGATAGATCATCAATGTGTATTGGACATTTGTAAGCATTTTACTTCTGGAAAAATGAACTAAAAGTTGCATAAAAGGGCTCTGATTATTTTTGAAAAAGGTCTTGGTGTGATAGCTTTCACAAATGAAGGTGCTACAAATGCTTGTGAAGTGTGAACTCTTGAAGCAGGTTAGTTGGAGAGATTAATTCGACCATATGGGGAATGGTAGAATTTTATTCCATGATAGAGGATGAAATTATGTTGATTGATGTAATGAGCACTACAGAACTTTTATATAGTATTAGATGTTGTTTGAAGATTTTGCAGTTTACTGATTCTGTTTCTTTATATTCCAATTAAGTTTTTAGATATTTCCAATTTCAGCATTTTTTTATGTTTTCGCATTATGCTCTGAATGATAGCTTCTTCTGGGTGAACAAATCTCATCTTTCATGTTAGCTCTCATCATAAGTTGCCGCTTAGAACCAGTAATACTTTAAACAAAACTGTAAATGTGTGTTAGCATATGCTTACATGCATATATGTACATGTATAACAAATATGTTCCATGTGCCTGATCACCTGATAATACTTCATTTGATATATTTCCTTGCAGGAACCAAGAAGGTTTAAGATGAGTGCTCCCTTTATGCTTGAGAAAGATGCTCCATTCGCACTTCGCGGTGAGAAACTACTCTTTTCCCATTTAAACTGTGTAGTATTCTTTCCGTCGTTAGTTATATCCTATTTTTCTGAAATGCCGAACATGATTAAAATTTTATTTTCAAAAATAGCATATTATTCTCCCAGAACATTTTCACGGCCTTTTGCTGAAGTAATCTCAGCATATCTATTAAAAATTCAAGCTTAACATGTCACAAATTGCAGAATTTTATTGCCCTGATAATTTGTTATATTTTCAGGCATTATCGGTAGCACGAGTTCCAGATACCACACCATGAGACGGTTCGACCGGCCCATACCAACTAGTGAGCAATTAATGGCCTACAAAACTATTACTAATCTCCCTCATGCTTCATCCTTTCCTCCAAGTGGAACCCGGGCCCTTCACTCAAGCCGGGCCTTATCTGAATCGGCGAAACCAATTTTGAACCGTCCGCTATCACCTCATCTTCCTTTAAAAAAGCCGCAGCTGAGCGCGACATACTCAATCTCGCATCGCATATTCGGAGTCGGCTTAGCCACTCTTATACTCCTGCCTCCCCTTGCTATGAAGTTTAGCCTCCTATCTGATATCTGAGAGTTAACTAGAAAAAAGAGGGGGACTCTCTTTTGTTGTGCTATGGTTCCAAACTCTGGGAATTATTATAATATCAGAGTGAATGATGGAGAGGCTACTTTTGTAATAAGTGCTTTTTAGAGTTGTTCTTTCGCACCTTGTTTAATATGGATATTATCTGAAACATTTGTGGTTTGTGTTTGTCTCTTGCAACTATGAAGTATAATATCCTTCGCAAATTGACTGAATTAGCATCTGGTGAAATGAATATTTCAATGATTAAATAAGAAAATGTAATTTGATGAGTATTGGGATTCTCTCCTATGTATGAAGTTTCTTTCTATTGCGAATCAAATTCGTTTTATTAAATCTGGACAGATTTTAGCTCTCCTCATTCTCCTTGAAAATCTCCTTATCAAGTTGTTGGTGAAATGTGTTCAAGTCCATGTTAAAATGAATTTCTTTATTTCTAGTCATCTAATCTCAACTAAAATTATACAGGAAATATAGGTGTAGATCATACGTGCTGGACTACTAAAAGGGCACATATACTCACTTGTTAGGAGTGTAAATCGTACACCATTTGATCAAGGTTTTAATGAATCCTTGCGAGTTTTTAATTTAAGAAAAAAAAAAGTTTGAAATAAAAACTTTAAAACCCTAGAAGGATGGAGTATAAAATGTACAATTGTAATAGGACGTACAGACAGTGTAGTGCAACACCAGATGTTCACACACTCTGTCATTATCAAGCAGAGTCGAAGTCCTCTTCTCTTTCTTTCTCTCTCTCCTTTACTTTTAATTAATAGTGGATCGAAGAGAATCCCAGTAAATCAAGTGATCGATTCCTCCATTAGGTTGACTTGTCAAAGTCCACCCACCAAGATTTGTGAGGTGGTTTGGTCGCAAAGGTCCCACATCCATTAATTATTTCTGCTGGAACTTACTCTCACAATTAATATGGACAAAAATTTGGTGGGTATCGTACCCAAATAATTTTGTTTGGGTACTATGCCGATGGGCGCGGCGCCCATCGCGACCCTCGGAAAACGGCAAAAAAAGAAAAAAAATCTATGGGCTCCGTTTTTTAGAAAGAGAGAGAGAGAGAGAGAAAGGGGAAAGGGGCGGTGGTGTTGGGTGCCCATACGCACGCGGCGCCCATCGGCTCCGTCCCCATACAAATTGTTTGGAGACGGATGCCCACTAAATTTGTTGTTTGGGACAGATGCCTACTAAATTTTTGTCCCAATTAATACCGAGTCACACGCATAACTTCATGTACAAAACTTTTCTTAGTATTTTAAAAAAATTTCAAATACCACCCATATGGTTTCATACTTTCTCGCTTTAATATCCTGTGATTTAAAGTGTATTAATTTAGTGTCATATGGTTTTTTTTTATTTTTTTATTATCGATTTTACTAATTTTTTTTGTTAAATCAGTGACAAAGTTAAAACTAAAAGATACTAAAATAAATATATGATAAATCTATATTGGGTATCTAAAGTTTTTTTGTTTATAATTTAAAAAAATATTAATGAAAAAGTTGACGAAAAGATAAAAATAAAACCACATACATTAACTTGATATACTTTAAACCATAGGGTATTAAAATGAGAAAGTGTCAAACCACAGGAATGGTGTTTGAAGTTTACCATAATATTTACTTACTGATCAATCATTTATGCTGAAACAGAAAAGTACGTACGGGGCATTCAAAAAGAGCATTCATAATTAAATTGGATTAGATAAGATAGGAAAAACAACGATGTCCACAGAGACAAATGGTATATAGCAACTGAATAATCCAAAAAATGTAGGTTTTTCGAACCCAATCTCCTGTAATCCCAACCCTCCAATCATTTAGTTAGATCATATTCAATAATTTTAAAAATATAAAATTATCTCAACCGGTTGTCCATAATGATATTTTTTTTTTATTGGTATATTGATATAGATAAAATATATATTTTATTATTTGGGTAAACTTCAAATACCCTAGTGTGGTTTCACACTTTTTCGCTTTAGTACCCTTTGGTTTAAAGTGTATCAATTTAGTACTATGTGATTTCGCACTTTCTCACTTTAGTACCTTGTGGTTTAAAGTGCATCAAGTTAGTGCCATGTCGTTTCATTTTTCTCTTTTTATTATTTATTTCACTAATTTTTTTTATTAAATCAATAACAAAGTTAAAATTAAAAGGTACTAAAGTGAATATTCGATAAATCTATGTAGTGTATCTGAAGTTTTTTGTATATAATTTAACGAAATATTAACGGAGGAAAAAAAAAATTAGCAACAAAGTTAGAACTAATGGGTACTAAAATAAATATTCGATAAATCTAGATAGGGTATATGAAGTTTTTTTTGTATATAATTTAACGAAATATTAACAGAGGAGCGGACGGAAAAAAAAAAATGAAATCACAGGGTACTAATTAAATTGATGCACTTTAAAGTTTAAACTACATAGCACTAAAGTGAGAAAGTGAAAAACCACAGAGTACTAAATTGATACGCCTTAAACCACATGTTACTAAAGTGAAAAAGTGCGAAACCACATGGATAGTATTTGAAGTTTTTTTTTATTATTTTGTACATACAATTTAAAATACCATATGAATTTGAGAATTGGCTAGTAAAATAAAAAAAAAACTCTTGAGAGAAACAAAAACATTTTTCCACATAAAATTGCACTATATATAATAATAATAATGTTTTAAATTTGGGGAATTAATACATTTGTAACCTTGTGAACGCTCTGAGCAACTTTAGTAATAATATATATATAAATCAATGAATCACTTGAAAAGTAAACTCTCCTTGAATATTTTATTTAACTAAATTATATATATATATATATATATTTATTTATTTATTTATTTATTATATCCCACTATGGTTTTTTAAAATAAAAAATTTTCATGCACCAGATCTGGATCCTACGGCTGAGATTCGCGGTGTGACCTCACGTTGATGCTGACTCAGATGCCCTAGCCGTCGCAGAATCCAAGATCGTAACTAGATTCAAAAAAAAAAAAAAAAAAAAAAGTCCACGTGTACAAATAATAAAAAAACACATGGGAAAAAAAATATCTTGGTGGGCCCCACCAAACTGTTGTCCCGTTCTAACTTATACTGATTGGGGTAAAAAATGGACGGAGACCCCTCACCTTTACAACATTTCGAAATTACCCTGTCCATTATTTTTTTAATTTTTATCGAACTAATATTTTGTCGCACTTACCTATTCGGAACACTTTTGCATTTTTATTGAACTTTGAACGTGATTACTTGCAAATAATTAGTACCTAACATAGATTTGAACTCATTTCTAAATGTAATTAAAATTAATATAGTTAAAAGCTAAAAAATTATCAACGAGTTGAAAAGGCTTTTTTTGGGGGGTTTTTTTTACAGGGATTCCCAAAGGCCCAACGCAAATATTCATATTTATATAGTAAGCAAGGTTTGAACCCACTAGAATACTAACTAACTTAGCTATTTAGTGATGGTAATCACTTTAAAAATTATTAAGGTGTTTATTTCCAAATGGCGTGTAGTTGAGGGGGTAACCATACATTTTCACCTAATACTTTATAAAAAAAGAATGTTATTCATAACTATCCATCAAAATTAATAAATAATAAAAAAACTTAGAAGGATGCGGACTGCTATACTGCTAATAGCACAGTAATTTTGAGGTGGTCACATAATTCATTATTTTTGTTTTTCTTCAGAGCTAAAACATGTTAAAAATATTAGAAAATAAAATATAATAACTTAACATAAGTTCAATTGAACTGTAGTTTTGCGCGACCGTTGTTTAAGGTTCCTACAGAGTCAAGTCCTAAGTCACCATTAAGATATTTGAAAGATTTTTACTATGTCACGGAGACAGAAAAAAAAAAAAAATTATAGCATANTTTGACACATGCTTCTCGATCACAAACAGATAGAGAGAAAAGTTAGGCTCTATTCATTTCATTGGATTCGTGATAACAACAATCACAATAACAATCCAAACCACTTCTCCACTTGTGGGTCGGTACGCTACCACCGTAAACTTCAAATTTTTATTTTAAAAAGGAGCTAAAATTAAGATTTTTTTTTTGAGGGAAAAATAGATTCGCTATCTGCTTCATTTGTAGCGAATATTAACAGATCTGTAAAAGTGAGACAACTGGCCTCGAGAATTAAAACGCCCCAACGAGAGCAAACTCAAAACAAAAAAAAAAAAAACAAAAAAAAATAAGGTAAGATAAGAATAGCTAGCACCATAAAAAAAAAACTTCAAATATCGTTCCTGTGGTTTCATACTTTTTCACTTTAGTACCCTATGATTTAAGTGTATCAATTTAGTGCCTATAGATTTATTTTTATCTTTTTATTATCGATTCCACTAATTTTTTTCATTAAATCAACGACAAAATTAACACTAAAGGATATTATAGTGAATATTGGATAAATCTAGGTAGGGTATCTGAAGTTTTTTTGTATATAATTTAATAAAATATTAATGAAAAAGCTGAGAAAAAGATAAAAATGAAATTACAGATGATGTATCTTAAATCATAGAACATTAAAATGAGAAAGTACAAAACACATGAATGGTATTTAAAATTTACCCTTTTAAGGAACAATAATCTCTTTTGAGTGCTCTTAAAAGGGAGTATAAAAAGGTTCTTTGCTTAAAATTCAAGCCCGTAACAAATGCAGTATAAAGTAGAAAAAAAGAAGAGAGAGTTTGATTCCTTGACTTGTATTGACTCCACGAAATTGAATGCTATTCCTGGAGCAGCAGTAAACACGTGATGCGTGTGCTCCACTTTTCCCAATCACCCCCCCAACTTGTCTATTATTTTATTCTGTTGAATTTAATTTTATTTAAGGGTAAAATGTGAGTATTGTCCTTGTATTGTTTCCGTATTGCTACGTAATCCAGAAGAAAACTTGTGTTGTGTGTGTATTTCCAACTTCGTTTTTGATTGGTGATAAAGATGAAATTTGTGCAGGATAATGAGGTACTTGACACTATTTTAAGTGAATCTAAATAGGTGATTTTAGAGGAGAGAAACGTTTTTGTATAATTCTAACATAAAGCATTGGATTTTAGATAGTTGGATGAAAAAAATATAAAAATAATATAATTTTTACTATATATTAAAAAAAATTGATAGAAAGGATTTATCTGTTTGGCTTTACATAAAGTAGAGTGTAAAGGAGAAAAAAAAAAAATGAAGATGCGGCTACAATTGAAAACAAAAATGATATTTGAAATCTGAAAATTAAGTTTCAAATTTAGTATTTTTTATTCTGTTTTAGAAATAAACAATTACGAATATATTGATATGAGTTCGGCTACTATAATATCAATAGTACTAAGCTCTTGATACTATCGAGTTTTCTATCGTTAGATCTATTATTTGATCATTTTCATCCGTTAGATTATACTATTCAACCAACCACCGATCCAACCTTAGTGGGGAACCACTATCATCCTAACCACATATTCTTTCATCCAACAGTCGAAAAATCAATAGTACAAAACGTTGGTTATCGATAGTATAGTAGCAAAATTGATACTGATATAGAGTTTTTTTATTTTTTGTACAGTAATACTCACATAGCACACATTCATGCAAAAAAAAGTCCACAAACAAAGCAGGGACTAATTTGAGATATTGGAATAGTACAAGGACTATCCAAACATTTTTTTTCGATCCCATTCGATACGTACAGCTACGACCTCCCTCACCATTGGACTACACATTTTCCGGTTACATCCGGGCCCCTCTCTTCTCTCGACTTCTCCATCACGGGTCCCCAAGGCATTGATATAACCCCGACCACTCTTATAGCAATCCCATTATTAACCGAAAAAAAAGAGTCTCCTTTTATTCAATGGGTCATTGAGATTTGAGCAAAAGGGGAGCTGGGTTTTGCAGCTTGTGGGAGATGGGTTCCTCTTCTCCTCTCTCTGTGAGCTTCGTGCTCCTCCATTTCGTAGCAGTGGTGGTGGGTTTGAAGCCCACTGTGGTGAACATTGGGGCTCTGTTCACCTTCAATTCGACGATCGGGGCCGTGGCGAGGACCGCGATAGAGCTCGCGGTGGAGGACGTTAATGGGGACCGAGGAGTCCTCGCGGGGACGAAGCTTAATGTGATCACGCAGGATACGAATTGCAGTGGGTTTCTGGGAACCATAGAAGGTAATTGGTTGTGGGCTTGTTTGCGTAAAGATCACTTTTTTTTTCCTTATTGTTTTGCTAATTTTTGTTGCTGCAGCTTTTGTGTTTGTGGAATTGATTCCGACGGATAAAGTTTTGGACTTTCGATAAAAGTTTTGTGGGTTATCTCTTTTTTAAGGTTTTTATTGCTGCAAATAGCTTTTAATCTCTTTTAGGTACAAATTTGCTGCATAATTGTGTTGCTCTATGCAGTAATCAAGTACAGTAGCTTATATTGTATTCATGCATATTTGTTATAGTAAATTTAAGTGATTTCTTAATAAGTTTTGGGGTTTAGATTGAGTCCGGCTAAGGTGAAGAGTGCACTAACAAATTAAAGATTGAAGATTCGATCTATATTGCCAATCACTTATTTCATTTGCGTTGTGATTCGAGATATATTTTATCGTTGACGCCATGAGTTTTTTTGACGCCATGAGTTACTAATAAACAACTGAGCTTGAACCCCAAACTTACTTTATTGGCGTGTCCTTCACTAGAGCCGGACACATTTAGAAACGTTTAGGGCGTGTTTCTTTCAATCAAAGTTGGGGTCGAATTGGCTGAGTTCCCAGAATCGGAGTTTGCCGGTGTTTGGATAGAATCACGGAGCTCGACTTCCGTGCATGCGAATCCATCTCACAGGACAGCAAGTTCGCATACTGCGCAAACTTGCAACTTCGCCTGCGACGAGCGCAGAGTCGAACTCCGCTGTACGGACAGAACTTGCCGTGTTCGCTGGGTATAGCTTGTTTTTTCCAAAGCACCCCCTTAGCTTTGCTTGGTCCTTCATAAAGATGAAAGTGGAATCTTCGCACTTTTATGGGCATAAGGATCTAGTAACTTATATCTCTGCTTTTTCATCGGCTTCTATTGTTTATGAAGATTTAAGCACAATTTTCGCTTGTCTCAATTTAACCTTTTTGCTTCTTTGTGCACGCTTAAAATTCATTTTTTTTTTCCTTTTTTTAATTTATGCAGCCTTACAATTGATGGAAAATGAAGTCGTCGCCGTGTTAGGTCCACAATCATCAGGCATTGCCCATGTGGTCTCTCATGTCGTTAATGAACTCCACGTTCCACTTCTTTCTTTTGCGGCCACCGACCCAACTCTTGCTTCCCTCCAATACCCTTATTTTGTCCGAGTCACTCAAGATGATTCATTTCAAATGAATGCAATTGCCGATATAATCAGTTACTACGGATGGAGAGAAGTTATTGCCATTTATGTAGATGATGATTATGGGAGAGGAGGGATCACTGCATTAGGTGACGCCCTCGCAAACCGGCGAGCTGATATAAGCTACAAAGCCGTGTTCCCTCCCAATGCAGATTTAAGCGTCATCAATGACTTGTTGGTACAAGTGAATTTGATGGAATCACGAGTCTATGTTGTTCATGTGAACCCTGACTCGGGCCTTAATGTTTTCTCTATCGCAAAATCTCTTGGAATGATGGGTAGTGGGTATGTGTGGATAGCAACTGATTGGCTCGCTTCAGTTTTAGATTCATCTCAACCGTCAAATCCCGGCATGATGAACCTTATACAGGGGGCCATTGTTCTTCGCCAACATACTGCTGATTCTGATCTCAAAAGATCATTAGTTTCTCGATGGAATAATTTGGTCCGAACGGGGAATGCCACTGCAAACCTGAACAGTTACGGGCTGTATGCATATGATTCGGTTTGGTTAGCTGCCCGTGCGATTGACCAGTTCTTGAATGAAGGACAAGTAATTTCTTTCTCCAGTGATCCGAGGATTCATGATGCAAATGGAAGTAACCTTCATTTAAGTTCACTTAGATACTTTGATGGAGGTCAGAATTTGTTAGGGAAAGTGCTTCAAACGAATTTCAAAGGTGTTACCGGCCAAGTTCAATTTAGTCCCGATAAGAAATTAATCCATCCTGCGTATGATATCTTAAATATTGGCGGTACAGGTTTTCGGAGAATAGGGTATTGGTCAAACTACTCGGGCCTCTCTGTTACTGCTCCTGAAAGTTTGTATGGAAGGCCGTTAAACTCTTCTCAAAGTAACGAACAGCTATACAGTGTAATATGGCCCGGTGAAACAACGACGAAGCCACGTGGTTGGGTATTTCCAAACAATGGGAAACCTCTAAAAATTGGGGTCCCTTATCGAACGAGCTACAAGGAATTCGTTTCAAAGGATAGTGGTCCTGATGGTGTTAAGGGGTATTGTATTGATGTGTTTAAAGCTGCAGTTAACTTATTACCTTACCCTGTTCCATGCGAATTCATTCTGTTCGGAGATGGTTCTAAGAATCCCAACTACAACGAACTTGTTCAGAAGGTTGCTGATAATGTACGTATAAATCCATTCATAAGAATTGCCTCCTCAGTTTCCAGTCGACTAGTCGAGGATCTCCTTTTGTTTATAGGCTAAAACGAATGTATACACTCCCAAGTAGCGGTGATTTGGAAACAAGTCCCTGTACTTCATTTTCATTGCATTTGAAACCCCTAAATATCATAATGTTTGATCTTTCGTGTTTCCTAAGATTGATAATTTTAATAAATAACGTTGTAGTGAGCTTTTTCCAACTTACCTACAGTCGGGTGGTGTACATAAATTTTAGCCTTTTGGAAAATTATACATCTTATGTATCTCTTTTTAGCTTGATCAAAATCCAATGTTTTGTAACATACCTTTTTTCTTTTTGATTAGTACTTTGATGCTGCTGTTGGTGACATTGCCATCGTGACAAACAGAACGAGGATTGTGGACTTCACACAACCATATACTGAATCAGGGCTTATTATTGTTGCTTCTGTGAAAGAGAGAAACTCAAGTGCTTGGGCTTTTATGAAGCCATTCACAATATCGATGTGGTGCGTCACGGGGATTTTCTTTCTATTTGTGGGAGCAGTCGTGTGGATTCTTGAGCATCGTACTAATAAAGAGTTTCGTGGATCTCCAAAGCAACAACTTGTAACAATATTCTGGTCCGTATTCTCAACTAGTCGACTTCTTCGTTCTACTGGTTAATAAAGCCTAATGTTTAAAGCTTTTGGTTTCGCTTTTCAATTTATGCTTATTTCGGGAACTGGCCGGGGATCTCTTTAGATCTATTCGAGATATTCCACTAATTTGAATAATACATATACTTAATTAGTCACGTTAGGTAGTTTCTTAAAACTTTTCTTGGCTTATTTTCCTTTGCCAAACAGAAGGAAACTAACCAAATTATTGTCTACTATGCAGGTTTAGTTTCTCGACAATGTTTTTCGCACACAGTAAGTAGATGATACTATTATTTCTGAACAAAATTTTCATTTTGTATTAAACTAAAAAATCCATAATCTCAGCTTTCATTTGGTGATCTATTACAGGAGAGAACACTGTGAGCACCCTTGGACGATTCGTGCTCATCATATGGCTCTTTGTTGTATTAATCATCAATTCAAGCTACACCGCGAGCCTCACATCTATCCTTACAGTTCAGCAACTTTCCTCTCGAATCGAAGGACTCGACAGCTTGATCTCTAGCTCTGATCCTATTGGCTACCAAGTTGGATCATTTGCGAAAAACTACCTCATGGAAGAGCTAAATATCGCTGAGTCGAGATTGGTTTCTCTAAATAACCCAGAAGCTTATGCGAGAGCTTTAGATCTCGGGCCAAAAGACGGGGGTGTAGCTGCAGTAGTAGATGAGCTTCCATATGTTGAGCTTTTCTTGGCCAAGTACTGCAACTACAGGACAGTGGGTCAAGAGTTCACAAAGAGTGGGTGGGGCTTCGTAAGTATCTTTCTATTCCTCTATAATATGTTAAACTCTCCCTAGGGTGGATTCAAGCGAAAACTTTAGGTACACTTCTTGTGGTATAGTCTGATTTTTCACTTTAACACTCTCTGGTTCAAACTGTTCCACCTAGAGTAACCTATGCCAAAAAAAGAAAAAAGAAAAAAGAAAAAGATAGAAACTATATATTGAGCATGTAACAATCAGAGGGTGGTAAAGCGAAGTCGGGCTATACCAGTATGATGGAATCCAAATTCCAAAGTAGATGAATATGAAAGACTCAACTAGTTATTGGCTGGGTCTGGTTCAACCCAGTTTACTGGGTGGGCCGGGTTGGATCTCAAATGAGATCTGAAAAAATTGATTTTTGTAGCATTTTTAACAAGCCTCATGATCTATTCTAAAGTTTCTCGTAACGTCAATGTGCTCTCAAGTAATCGATGATTACCACTTTACAGGCCTTTCCAAGAGACTCTCCTCTTGCGGTTGACTTGTCGACAGCCATCCTGACACTCTCAGAGAACGGCGATCTACAAAGAATTCACGACAAGTGGTTGACCAGCACAGGGTGCAGCTCGCAGGACGCCCAAGTCGATTCGAACCGGTTAAGTCTCGAGAGCTTCTGGGGCCTCTTCCTTGTATGCGGCGTCGCATGTTTGATAGCTCTCATAATCTTCTTCTTCAGAATACTTTGTCAGTATAGCAAGTACAGTAGCCATGACGAAGTCGAGCGCTGCGAATCGCAGGGAGGAAGTAGCAGAGGATTGGCAAGATTAACGAGCATCAAGGAATTACTCTCTTTTGTCGATAAGAAGGAAGAAGAGATTAAGAATGCAATCAGGAGAAAATCAATCGATAGACAGCAACAAGTCGAGAACAGCTCAACTGGGCAATCCCCGTCGCCTGCATAGTAATGAGATATTCCTTACCTCATTGCAATTTGAAAGCAAACATTTTCAAATTTAGCAACCAAAGGTGAATGTTTATTTTTTCCGGACAACATATGCTGGGATTAATCCGCAAACAAAGGGAGCAACAGCAACAATCTGTACTTGCTTCGACATTGCGCGATGTAAAAGTTAAAACAGACGTATATACGGAGTTGGTAGGTATTAAGCTTTTGAGCAAACTGAAATGTGTAACAGCTTGTTAGTGTAAGCTAGTTTTTCGTGTATTCTATCATTTTCTGTGATTGAATAAACCACAAGATGTATATGAATTTTGTTGGTTAGATTAACTAAAATGTTGTACATCTCTTGCTGCAGTTTTGATTATTGAAATGTATCCTCTGGGCAAAATATTTCTGCTGGTGAACTGATTATGAAACTTTTGCCAAAGATAAAAGCCTAATTGATCCTGCATGAACTTAATCTGATTGTGATCTTGGCCTAGATGGATCGGGCCCGAATCTATTATGGGCTTGATTTTTTTTTTTTTTCAATTGAATTAGATTAGGTTTTGATGCTGCTCGGCCCATCGGCTTCTTCAGTTAGCCTGGTCTTCAACTAGTTTAATTCATGATCTTCTAAGATAGAACAAGTTTTAAGCATAAAAGAGGTTTCAATTTGAGATTTTTAATTTATAATTTCAATTACAAGTTAAAATAAACTTTAACACAAAACCTAATGCTTGAATCCTACTTAATTAGCAATTTTGAAGAAACCCTCCTAAATTTACCCCGATGTAGATCACCGCGGGAACTTTGAATATGACACAAAATCGTCTTACCAATATGATTTCACGGCAAAAAAAAGCTACATATAGAGAGGATTACATGAAAAAAAAAACATATTGTTTAAGTAGCTTTATATTGTTTCCAAAATAATTGTTAAATATAAAAAAATTTAAACACCATGCTCTAATCGCTTAAATTTTGATATTATGTGAAATAATCGTTGTACTCTAAAAAGTTAAGCTGATACTCCCCTCCCTTACGTCTGGACTTGAGACTTTTTCTAAGCCCATTACGTGGATTTAAATTAAATAGGAGGAATGCGTGACTCAAACTCAAGACCTTCTATTTTGATACTATGTGAAATAATTGTTGTATTCTAAAAGTTTACGCCGTTAAAGAACGATGTTTAAATATTTTTATGTTTAATAATTATGGTGGTGGATGATCTCAAATTATGCCTTTTTTTTTTTTTTTTTGAGAAAAGGTAGTATACTACCACTTCATTCATGCCTAAAATATGTATGGTTTACCGCTTCATTCATTGCCTAAAATATATATGGTTTTGGATATGGTTTTGAATTAGTCCAAGTATATAAAAATCTTGTTTGGTTTTTGGTACATCTCTCTCTCTCTCTCTCTCTCTCTCACTCTCTCCAATCCACTTTTGCCTCATTGCAGTTAGGTACTATGAATCACGATGAGAATATAACATCTATTTGGTATGGGGAACCATAGGGTGACAAGTGTGTCTCCAAACCCTCCTCTCTCTCTCTCTCTATATATATATATAATTTTAAAATTTGAAATTTTATATTTTATATTTTAAATTCTAAATTTTAATTTTAACTTATAATATCTATTTTTAAATTTTAAATTTTGAAATTTAAAATTTCAAATCTCTATACTCTATAGAATTATTATCTATAAACATAATGAAAGCTCAATTTTTTTGGACGCGTGGCGCTGGCGGAAGGGAAAAGTATGGCTCCAATGATCAAAGCCAATTTTCTAGTTCGAATTACTTATCGGCGGGTCTGTCTAACGAAGGGTTTGGAAGGACCATCGGGTGACAAGTGTTTTGGACGCGTGGCGCTGGCGAAAGGAAAAATTATGGCTCCAATGATCAAAGCCAATTTTCTAGTTCAAATTACTTCTCGGCGGGTTTGTTTAACGAAGGGTTTGGGCGGACAATTGGGTGACAAGTGTCCTCCCAAACCCTTCGTTACTCTCTCTCCTTCTCTCTCTCTATCTCTCTCTCTATATATATTTATATATATATAATTTTAAATTTTGATATCAAAAGTTAAAATTTTGATTCTTTCAAATTTTAAANTCTCGGCGGGTCTGTCTAACGAAGGGTTTGGGTGGACCATCGGGTGACAAGTGTCCTCCCAAACCTTCCTTTACTCTCTCTCCTTCTCTCTCTCTCTCTCTATATATATATATATTTATATATATATAATTTTAAATTTTGATATCAAAAGTTAAAATTTTGATTCTTTCAAATTTTAAAATTTTAAAATTTAAAATTTATATTTTAAATTCTAAATTTCAATTTTAACTTATAATATTTATTTCCAAATTTTAAACTCCGAAATTTAAAATTTTAAATATCTAAACTCTATGGAATTAATTAATTACTTTTATTAATAATTCATTATATATTATATAATTAATTAATTTATTAATAATACATGTAATAAATCACATAATAAAATCTAACCTGATAAATGCAATTTACATCACATAAAATATCACTGTATAAAAGAAATACAACATTTTCATTTTAGGAGTAAAATTTTAGAAATATAGTGTATTTGTGTGTATATATAACTAATTTTATTAAACAATTTCTTCTACAATTCTATTTTTCTTCTATTTATTAATTTTTTTAAAATTATTTTGGTAGATTTATCTCAAATCCTTTTCATATAAATCTTTATAAAATAAATTGTTCTGTAAATTTACTTTGCGCATATATCAATTTTAAATACTTTTATTTAAATAGATTTAACTATTAAATTATTTTTATATATGTTTTATTTAATTAATAATTAAACTTATAAAACTGTTTAAAAATATTAAAAAAATAAAATTTATTATAAAAATATTTTTATATCCGCAGCATCGCGCAGGTATTTTACTAGTTTTAACAAGAATGGTGGTTGTGATTTAATCATTGCATTTAACAAGTAATCAAATTTAAAAAATAATATTTGAGCCTTGAAATATAAGGAAAAAAATTAGCCTACTTTGGGTGTGAAATTGAGACAAATGTCCCTCCAGGTCAACCTGTGTCTGGAATCATCTAGGCTTATCTAGGCCCAAAACTAACCAATAAATTTTTTTCCATTTATTTATTTTGTTTTAGAGAATCATCATATCCTTCTGAGGATCAATCACATCAATTAATTACATTAATCACATCAATTAATCACATCAATCACATCAATCTAGAACTGTTCCAATCTAATTCTTATACTAGATCTTATTCTCCCTTGGCCAAGAACATGATTTTGTACAATATAGAGTTATTCTTCTAGTAATGGCTAACTTGTACTTTACTCTTCTTTTACAAAATATAAAACAAATAAGTTTAGCAGAGAGCTAATGTGCAGACTTATTAATGTTAGTGCCTCTTCAATCATCTTTATTCAGATAACATTTCTACAGAAGCTCTAGTTGAGTTGAATTAGTTTTCTGTTTATGAAACAATATGTTGTTAGATGTAATCGCTCATCATGTATACGCAACTTTACTAGACCTAGTAGTTGCAGCGGGTGTCTATGATTTTGTTATTTAATAAAGTATCTATCCGAATAACGCATACAGTTAGGTCAGAGGCATCAAATTATAACTCTGACTTTTGAATTATAAAATCTCATTTTGTTCATCCTGCTGCATTAGACTCTTTAAATTTATTTCTTTACTGAGCACTCTTTAAAAATTATTAGTGTTGTCTACTGTCCCTAACTCAAGTGATAAAGGATTTGATGTTTGGTACTCGAAGTTTTAAATTTGAATTCTAATTAATTCACATTTCTGGCTAAAATTTTTTTTTTTAAAAAAATAAATGAAGCGAATAATATGCTACCTAAATAACATGAAACAAGCCCGTCTCACTGTGCTAGGGTGTTACATAAAATTACTTANTAAATCTTTATAAAATAAATTATTGTGTAAATTTACTTTGCGCATATATCAATTTTAAAGACTTTTATTTAAATAGATTTAACTATTAAATTATTTTTATATATATTTTATTTAATTAATAATTAAACTTATAAAACTGTATAAAAATATCAAAAAAATAAAATTTATTATAAAAATATTTTTATATCCGCAGCATCGCGCGAGTATTTTACTAGTTTTAACAAGAATGGTGGTTGTGATTTAATCATTGCATTTAACAAGTAAATCAAATTTAAAAAATAATATTTGAGCCTTGAAATATAAGGAAAAAAATTAGCCTACTTTGGGTGTGAAATTGAGACAAATGTCCCTCCAGGTCAACCTGTGTCTGGAATCATCTAGGCTTATCTAGGCCCAAAACTAACCAATAGATTTTTTTTCCATTTATTTATTTTGTTTTAGAGAATCATCATATCCTTCTGAGGATCAATCACATCAATTAATTACATTAATCACATCAATTAATCACATCAATCTAGGACTGTTCCAATCTAATTCTTATACTAGATCTTATTCTCCCCTGGCCAAGAACATGATTTTGTACAATATAGAGTTATTCTTCTAGTAATAGCTAACTTGTAGTTTACTTTTCTTTTACAAAATATAAAAACAAATAAGTTTAGCAGAGAGCTAAAGTGCAGACTTATTAATGTTAGTGCCTCTTCAATCATCTTCATTCAGATAACATTTCTATAGAAGCTCTTTCTGAATTGAGTTAGTTTTCTGTTTGTGAAACAATATGTTGTTAGATGTAATCGCTCATCATGTATACGCAACTTTGCTAGACCTAGTAGTTGCAGCGGGTGTCTATGATTTTGTTATTTAATAAAGTATTTATCCGAATAACGCATACAGTATGGTCAGAGGCATCAAATTATAACTCTGACTTTTGAATTATAAAATCTCATTTTGTTCATTCTGCTGCATCAGAATCTTTAAATTTATTTCTTTACTGAGCACTCTTTAAAAATTATTAGTGTTGCCTACTGTTCCTAACTCAAGTGATAAAGGATTTGATGTTTGGTACTCGAGGTTTTAAATTTGAATTCTAATTAATTCACATTTCTGGCTAAATTTTAAAAAAAAAAAAAATAAATGAAGCGAATAATATGCTACCTAAATAACACGAAACAAGCCTGCCTCACTGTGCTAGGGTGTTACATAAAATTACTTAAAAAAGGTTGTTGGTGTCACATTAAATTAATTTCCACCTCGGGATCGCCGCCACCGCCATTAATTGGAGATTAGTGGCAAACATGCCTTGATGATATCTAA
Source organism: Ananas comosus (assembly GCF_001540865.1). Lineage (NCBI taxonomy): Eukaryota > Viridiplantae > Streptophyta > Magnoliopsida > Poales > Bromeliaceae > Ananas > Ananas comosus. The sequence goes on from NC_033627.1 coordinate 13,747,966, forward strand.
TTTATTAGTGGAAGCTCACACACACGCTTGCGAGTTGGTTCCTTTTTATAGCCTTAGCTTTTCATGATGCCCCAAAACCCCTAAACCTTTTAAAAGCACTTTTAGGCTTAGGCTTTTTCTGTAGCTTCTGCAAGAAGCTTGTGCTTTTGTGTGTAAATATATATGAATTGGTATTCTAAACTTTTTATGGAAAAAAAAAACATGAGAAAAAAGAGGGAGCTTCTTAGTCACCAAACCCAATAGCACAAGTCACTTGATTCCAACCCCTAAAATGTTCTTCTCAATCAATGATTTATGTAGACTATAAGAAAGATAGATTTTTCGTGGAGAAATATTTATGACCAACTTACAAAAAGAAGCAATAGAACAGCCAAATTTTTGCTGAAGCATAAAAAATAATAATAAAATTTTTTTTGCAGCAAAATTGTTATTGTTTTATGGCAAAATATTATTGTTTTCTGCGAATTGAGGATGTTATAAATATTTAGAGACAATTATTATATTATTGATCGTATTTAGTAAATTTAGATTTTAAAGTTTTTAAGCTTTTTCGAGGAGTCGGGTTGGGTTAAATGATCATGGATAAATGTCCTGTGTTGTCAAATCTGATTGGATTGAATTGATGGATTGATACATCCAACGAAGTCATACTTATAAAATTTAATAGGTCAAGTGAAGGACATGTTTGTGCGTGTTTCACCGAAAGTGAAGTTGCGGCTAAAATAGATCTTTGGAAGAACTAAAGTTTAGGTAAATTTTATTTTATTTTTATCTGTTTGTAAGATTATAGAACTGAAGTTCTTCTAATTTTACTATTTATTTAATAGAAAATAAATAATACATAAACTAATTAAACATGCGAGATATGAATTAATACTTTTTTTTCTTTGTAATTAACTTTAGCATGCGATATTTTTAAGAGTTTGAGTTTCGGCTGAAGGTAAAGTTGCGGTGAACTAAACAACAAATATAAGTATTTGCGGTCAAAAATCAATCCATTCCTCTCCATTTTCGGTGAAGCAAGCACAACGGCCCTAACTGTTAGGATTTGGTTAGATTTGTAGTTAAATCCTATTTGGATAAGAATTAATATTTAAATCTGTTTGAGATAAATTAAGATTTAAATATTAATTAGAGGATAAACCTAACTAAATTAGGATTAATATTTAAATCTATTAGAGATTGATTAAGACAGATTTAGATATTAATTGGAGTAGAAATCCTAAATATACTAGAATTGGGTACATTCTAGTTGGAGCATTATAAATAATGCATTGGGTAAAATTAATTTAGAGAAGCTGTGAGGGTGTACGGCAGGAGCTTGTGGGTGCCGTACCCGAGAGAGAGAAAAAGAGAGAGAGAGAGAGTTATCCAATGTGTTGAGTGCACCTAGTGTATGGGTGTGCGTGGATGATTGTCTTCTTTGTGGAATTATAGAAGACGAGAGAAGGGTAGGAGAGATTCAAGAAAGAGGGCTCGGGTTGTAGCTACTCTGTGCAGAAGAGGAGTCAAGTGTAATCTTCTCTTATTTAATGAATCTTATTTTACCTGCATATTTTTCTCTTTTATGATTGTATCAGCTTTTGCTGAGGAGACGGGTTTATGGTAAAAATCCGATTTGACGTTTCCGTTGCGGAATCCCAACAATCAATACCGGATCCACAGCAGTCGGTATCGGAGCGGGTTGCGGATTCACGAGATCCGGTACCGGGGCTAGTACCGAATTCCCAACACTAACAAGTTTCATCGAAAACATAATCGAATCAAATTTGATCAACCCAAGTATACATAATATATGTTATGAGTTGAGTTAGAATACTATCGGTAGCAAACGGGCTCTGTTGCAACCCATTTATTTTCGATGATAAAGCCTCCAAATCGACGATCGACACTATTGAACTTGATCTATACTAATTGAAGCATCTAGAAATCAAATTTTATGTCTTTTTTATATTGTTTTCTTATCCATCAACCAGACACAAAAATGAACGGGTGATGATTGGAGTCTTGTAATACAGATCACGAGTATAGATCTTCTTCTAAATAGTTTAAAAAATTTTCTAAGCAAAATTCAATTAATTTGGATATTTTTACACTGTTAAACAAGAAAACGTTTTCTATAGACCATTAAAATTATAAAATTTGAAACACTTTGATAATTAGGTCAATAATGTCATAAAAATTTGAAATTTGATTTCTAAATGCTTCAAGTGATATAGATCATGTTCAACAATGTCGATCATCAATTTGGAGGCTCGATCATTAAAAATAAATATGTGACAACGGAACTCGTTTGCTATCGATAGCATTCCAGCTCAACTCCACATGGTACTATTATTATTTGACATAAGTTGGATTCGAAGCTAATCCAACAACCTGACCCATTAAGGGGGCGTTTGGATTGATTATTTGTAGATCCAATGTAACTCAAATGTAGTGGTGTTTGAGTTTTCTTAAAGTGTGATTATTTTTTTATTGTTTGTTTTCACGTAACTCGTACAGTCTGAAAGTTAAATTCAATTATCTTATTCTATTTGTTTTAATATTAACTTGGTGTTGATGAAATTAGTTTTTTGAGTTCTATCGTTTGTTTTAATATAAGCGAGTGGATTCCGTTATCTCCTAAATATAGTGTTAAATTTACCGCTATAAAATTTAACCTATTAAATAATTAAAATTTTTATTATTATATAAATGTACTCCTAATTTATTATAAATAAGATAATTCTATTCTATTACTATTTAATAAATTTTTTAGAAAAGGGTTAGCATGGCGGAAATTGAGTTCAGCACTTCAGAGAGAGAGAAAAGTCGAGAATAGATAAAATAAAAATATAACATAACATGAGTTACACTATATTTTTTAACTTGTACTAAAATAAATATCGAAAATAATAAAATTTGAGTTTCAGCCGTCCACTTACATCAAAATAAACGGCCCATAAGGACGCACAAAAAGCCGGCAATTTGGAAAAAAAAAATGTGCAGCGACCGACCGACGACTCGTAACAAAAACCGGTCAACCGTCTCCCTCCACACGTCCCGTCCGGTCGTTGCCACAACAACGACGACAAATAATAATAATATTTAAATTAATTAAAATAATAAAAAAAACATAATAATAATAATAATAATAATAATTAAAAAAAAAATGTGGATATACAAATCCAACTCGAAAAGGTGAGGTAAGGACCTCCGACATTTTCGCATCCGCCCTTGTGCTATTCTGATGTTACCACGTGGTTCCTATGCATTTTAAATTTTGAATTTTTAGAAAAGTAAATGAAATTAGTCTCTTAGAATAATCTTGTTGTAGCTATTACAGATAATTTTGTGATGCGGCCAATTTGGCATTAGAGCTTCTGGAGCAACGCGACCCAACGAATTTGAGTCAAAACTTTCGTTGCGAGAAATATTTAAATGGTCATAAATTTTCGCTCGAATATTCGATTTCAGCGTGCAACACCAGCTCGAAAAATATTTTCAAGATCTATGCGTGAAATCGCGAAGCCATTTCGGCCGGATTTGAAACCCAAATTTAATTATCTCTGCCTCCATCTATATTATGTGATTAGGTTTAGAAACATATAACAACTTATTATCTGCGTCTACTAGGATTCAGATATTGCCTATATATTTAGGCATGGCATTCGAATATTGTAATCAAAGTTTTGAGAATTAATTAATAATATTTTCATCTTTATCAAAAAATTAGTTCTTTGTATGTTATTTTTTTTTGTTCTCGTATTTTTTTCCTCTTAATGTGGCTGAGCCCTACATCATTTTGACACTATATTTTTTGAATTATATAATTTTAGAGTCAATTCTAAATCTCTATCTTTTGTGAGGTCGCGAGTTCAATACTGACAATAACCGGTGGATAAAAAATACGTGAGCTAAGTTAAAAAATGGGAATAGTTCGGGGACTAAACCGGTGGATAAAAAGTATGTGAGGTAAGTTATAAAATGGGGATAGTTCGGGGACCAACTGTGGAATTTTGCCGATAAAAGAGAGGGACAAGTTTAGACGTAAGAAGCGCCAGGAATATATTAGCATTTGAGCACCGCATCATACGATTCCCTTCCCCCCTCTCCTCCGTTCATGGCCGAGCTCGTCCCTCGGCCAATCTCCGTCGCCGCCGCCGCCAATTCCGATCGTCGACGACGACGACGACGATGACGATGACGACGACGACGACGACGACGATCCACCGCGGCTGCCGCTTCTGCCGCCGCGGCGCCGCCGTCGACCCCGAGTGGGCCCGCCTCCTCCGCCGCTTCGTCCGCCGCCTCCTCGACCACCTCCTCGCCTGCTCCTGCGCCGGCCCCGCCTCGTGCTCCGGCCGGTACCGCCGCCTCGGCGCCGCCGCGCCGGCGCCGGCCCCGGCAGCGTCTCTTCGTCCCGCGGCGCGGCACGGAATATCGAGGCGAGATTCGGACTGGTGTCCCTGAAAGTGAGGCCTCCTCGGAGACTGCCATATTGGGAAAACGAGCCTCATGGTAATGTAGATGATTGTTTAATCTAATCATTATTTTCTAAATTAATAATTATTGCCCCCAAAATAAAAGCTCTGTTTCATTGTATTATATTCATGTAGTTTTATGTCATTTTCAAAATTCAGTATTATTGTTGTTCATAATTTGTTGTTGTTGTTGTTTTTTTTGGGGGGGGGGGGGAGAGCGAAAAATTTGATTGGTTTATTTCAATTTTTGCAGGTTAAGTATGTGGGAGATGAGGAGGAACAAAAGGGGCTACAAATGAGAGGGCTAAATTTAATGGATAAAGTTTTAGTAGTTAGAGGAGCAAGGATCACATTTAGCATTTGGGATGTTGGAGGTATGAATCAAATTTTAGTATCAAATATTATGAATTCGAATTCAATTCTTTGTTTTTTTTTTTTAATTTTAGTTTTTTCATGTTGGTAAATTTCCGAAGGTGAGAGCCGATTTCGCGACCACGTCCCGATCGCATGTAAAGATGCTGCGGCGATCCTCATCATGTTCGATCTCACCAGCCGATGCACGCTGAATAAGTTCGTATTTTTTTTTTCTATCGGTATTTCCAATTAATTTTTTGATAAAGATTCGCGATTCAAAATTTTCTTTTATACCCAGTTTAGAAAGGATTTAGATACTACATTTCAACCTTTTTTCTTTTTGTACGTTATTCATGTTTTTATGATTTCAAAATTACTTATAAATGTTTCATAATTACTTATGAAACAACTTTTTGTTTATTTTTCAGTGCTATTGATTGGTATCAGCGCGCAAGAAAATGGAATAAGGTATTGCAATTTGTCCAATTTTTCATGAGTATAATCATTCTCACATAGTTAGATATCTAATTTTTCTACATTATGAAAAACATAGTAATTATTGCGTATTAATAACTATCTCAATTTTGTATTTCTACACAGACGGCGTTACCGATCTTAATAGGAACCAAATTCGATGACTTTGTTCAGCTTCCTCTTGAAATGCAATGGATGATTATTAATCAGGTAATCTCTTTTCCAACAACCCTGCAATTATTTGTTAATTTTTGTCAGATAAATGTGCTAACACTTTTACAGTTTCTGTTTGTTAATCAGAAAAACTTCGAGAACTTAAGCATCCTAAATATTTCAATTGTGTTAACTTTAGCCACAAAAGTTTCATGATAACACAGCTAATTATACAATATAAATACGAAACTTTGCGATCGAAGTACATATTCTTTTCATTTAATGATAGGCAAAAGCTTTAATGCACCGTATCATTTTGATAAGGACGCAATCTACAGCAAATCAAAATAGGAATACAATGTACTTACGATGTTGATTAAGTGGTTTCAAGGAGAATATATCTTTGTCTCATGGGCCCTCTACAAAGTTTTGTACCCCACAAATCAATTATGCAAAGCAAGGGGCAAAGTATTGAATCATCACCAAGTAATCCATGCTGAAAATTTATTTTCTGAAAGTTACAGAGTACCAAACTTAAGATTAATACATCAGAAACAAAAGCATTTGAATCATATTGTGCCATTGATTGTGAGAAGTGGTCCTTAGATGATTTAGTAAAGTTTCCGGTAGGACCTTAAGAGATGTGGGTGGAGTGAATAGGAAGCTCTCAACAAGTCCTTCTGAAGGTGTCCAATTTACGAATACTTAAATTGGATTGTAGATGAGGCATCGTTTTCTTCATTTTCGGCTTCTTCTGTTATTAATAGCAACATTTGGTTATAGAAATTAGCAACTATGACTAAAAAGAGTTGAAAAGAACGGTACAGGTACATTTTACATCTAAATTCAACTCCAATGTATCTAACAAGAAAGCATTGAGACTGAATCTATTACAAGCCTCTCCTTCAACAAGTTCTAGTCATAATTCTTCAAGAAGAGGCAATTAATTGATATGTGAGATTTCGTGGACCTCGCATATATTCTTGTAGTTGTGCATCAATTTCATGCGAAAGCAAAAAAAATTATTAGTATTGCTTACAAATTTTGTAGTACTAGCCAGTTCTAGTCGAACTAAACGGTTTACGCTATTTCATTTGCAGGCCAGAGCATACGCAAGAGTGATGAAAGCAACTCTCTTCTTTTCGAGCGCCACCCACAACATAAATGTCAATAAGATTTTCAAGTTCATCACCGCGAAGCTCTTTAACCTGCCGTGGACCATAGAGAGAAACTTGACGATCGGAGAACCGACTATAGATTTTTAGGCTCTCATTTCGTTTTCTTTCGCTTTTTTTTTTTTTTTCTGCCAATTCTATGGCTATTTGCTCTTGCAGGTGCAAGATTGTTGTACATAGCAAATGTTGTCCATGCAACCACCCCTTTTCCTCCTCTTTTACTTTTCATTCACTTTTTTTTTTTCCTTTTCCTTTAATGTTCAAGGATAAGGCCTATATAAAAATGGATCTTTTGTGATCTTCAAATGGATCTTTTATGATCCACCTGTTTTCCTTTGTATCCAATTTTGGTTTCCACCAAGTGATTGTACACTTCAGTGTTTAGTTGGATTAAGACAAACTAACTAATGTAACGCAATACAAGTTAAAAGGCATTTTATAAATATGCATTTATTTATTTATATTTGGGAGAGACAGGTAACGTGTTACGTGCTTCATTCATTAAAAAGAGAAAGAACAGACAACGAATCCAAAAGCAGATAACGACACATAACACACGACCCGCCTGAGGGTCATACGAAGCTGCTCAGCGACTGCAGAGCACCAGATTTCTAGTAGATTCGTTTGGCGACTCGTGACCTGCACCGTCGACTTCTTTTCCTGCCGAAAGATGACACTATTCTTCTCCCGAAAGACGACCTTTAACAAAAGATTCTACTGCAATGTAATTTGCAACAAAAAAAATCAACTTCAACACAATTTAGTTACTAGTTATTGCTAGTTTTGCTCTGCATCAGCCTCCGACATGTTGTTCAGCTTCAGTGTGGAAATGAGCCAATGTGTCGGAAACCGATAACCTGGAACATGGCACGTCGCCGATTCGTTGTTCATCTTTCGAGCACCATGCCTTCGACTGGATCGCACCGCACCGGAACAGAAAAAAACACGTTGAGTTCCTCATAACTCCCAAATTCAACATCATTCTCTCATGATCATGCAAACCATGATCATGTAACCAACATAATCCTCGTCCTTGGGGAAATTCTTATCCATCAAATGCTCCAAAGACGCTTCTTTTACTCTAGGTGAGTTTTGAGTTCTCACTGGGGCATTTCCACAAACATGTCGCGGGCGGGCCTAGTGATCGATCTAAGGGATTAGGGAGTCGGCAACGTAATTAGAATCGTAGAGAAAAAGCCGGCGGCTACGGGACGAGTCGAGAGCGCGGTGGAGATGATGTCGGAATCGGCGTTGGAGTCGTTACCGACTTCGTATGGTAAGGAGTCCAGTAACAAATCAGGGGGTCTGTTTCAAATTTGCCTAGATTGAAGGTGTGTCCGTACGTTTGAGAAATATTTTTTTTATTTTTTTATACACAGATGTGTCTCAACTAAAATAAAAATAAAATTAAGAGGAAAGATACTTGTTAACTACTATATCCAATGATGATATAATGATTAAAAAATTATATAAAATCTGCTTAATTGAAGAGCATTCTAAAATAAACTCCTCAATTTTATCATAAGAAAGTTAAAAAATTTTGTTTATTTTTTAGTAAGTAAAACTGGAATAATCGACATGTAACAGTTAACTAATAAAATTGGGAAAAAAAAAAAAACGAGCGGGCATTTCAAAATCTCCTGTAGTTCAGGGAGTACTCAGTCATTTTCACCTCAATACACCGACACCCACACACGAACACACTCCCGTTCTCTTCTTTCTCGCTCTATTTGTATATGCGCTGTACGTGTTTGTAGTATTGTCCCAATGGCTTTCTCCTCACCTCTCACCTCCCATTCTCGCTTTATCCCCCACAAACCAACCCCCTCACCTCGTTCTCTACCTGAAAATCCCCCGACCCATCTCCTCTTCGCCTCAATCCACCCCACCCACCACCTCTCCGTGTCCTCCGCTTCGTCCCCGAACCCTACTCCCCAACTCCCCCCCAATATCTCCCCAAGCGACCTCCTTTCCCTCCTCCGCCGCGAGAAGGACGCCGAATCCGCTCTCCGTTTGCTAAATATCGCTTTGAATCGCTCCGATTTTGCGCCGACGTATCCCCTCTACGAAGAGATCCTTCAACAGCTCGGAAAGGCGGGAGCTTTCGATCAGATGAGGACGCTTTTCCGCGAAATGAAGCGCTCGGGGTTCGGAATCAAAGTGGGTACTTTTCCAATCCTCGTCGGAAGCTATTCTAAGTTCCAGTTGTTTGATGAAGCTGTTGATGTGGTTCTTAATTTCATGGATGAGTTTGAACTCGCTGCGGAAACGGATGTTTATAATTATCTTCTTAATGTTCTTGTGGAGGGAAACAAGATAAAGCTAGTTGAATCTGTGTACTCTGAAATGGGTAGTAGAGGAATTAAACCCGATGTTTCGACATTTAATATATTGATCAAAGCTTTGTGTAAAACCCATCAATTGCGGACCGCAGAGTTGATGTTCGAGGAAATGTCTAGCTACGGTCTCGCACCCGATGAGATTACGTTTACTACTTTAATGCAGGGGTTTATTGAAGAAGGGAATATGGAGGGTGCTTTGAGAGTGAAGGAGAGGATGTTGGAGGTGAATTGCTCGCCAACAAATGTAACAGTGAATGTTTTGATTCATGGGTACTGCAAACAGGGGAGAGTAGAAGATGCCCTTGAATTTGTGCAAGAAGAGTCTATTAAGGGATTTAATCCTGATAAGTTCACTTTTAACACACTTGTCAATGGGTTATGCCAATCTGGGCATATCAGGCACGCTCTCGAGATATTAGATGTGATGCTTCAAGAAGGGCATGATCCCGACATAGTTACTTATAATACCTTAATTGGTGGGTTGTGTAAATATGGAGAGATTGAAGAGGCTATGGGTGTTTTGAATCAAATGGTAGAGAGGGATTGCTTGCCTAATACAGTGACTTACAACACTCTAATTAGTACAATGTGTGCGAAAAACCGGCTTGAAGAAGCCATGGAGCTCGCACGTGGCCTCACACTCAAAGGTCTTTTACCAGATGTTTATACTTTCAATTCACTTATTAGGGGTCTTTGCAAGGCGGGAGATCACGAAATTGCTCTTCAAATGTTCGAGGAGATGAAGAATAACGGATGCCCGCCGGACGAAATTACTTATAACATTTTGATCGATCACCTTTGTTTTAATGGTAAGTTAGGTAAAGCTCTGGTTTTGATGAAGGAAATGGAATCAAATGGTTGTGCGAGAAGCACCGTGACTTATAATACTCTCATTGACGGGTTGTGCAAGAACAACAGAATAGAGGAGGCGGAGGAGGTGTTTGATCAAATGGAACTGCAAGGTGTTTCAAGAAACCTGGTGACATACAATACCCTAATTGATGGTTTGTGCAAGAATAATAGAGTCGATGACGCCACGGAATTAATTGATCAGATGATAATGGAAGGATTGAAACCTGATAAGCTTACATATAATTCACTTCTGACCCATTATTGCAGGCAAGGAAATATAAAGAAGGCGGCGGATATAGTTCAAACGATGACTTCGAACGGGTGCGAACTCGATATTGTCACTTACGGAACTCTTGTAGTGGTCTTTGCAAGGCAAATAGGACACAAATTGCATGTAAACTCCTTCAGACAATACAAATGAAAGGAATGGTCCCAACTCCCAAAGCTTACAACCCTGTAATACAAGCACTTTTTAAGCAGAGAAAGACTAAAGAAGCCATCAGGCTATTTAGAGAGATGAGAGAGAATGGCGAGGCTCCGGATGCAATTACATATAAGATTGTGTTTCGTGGGCTGTGTCGCGGAGGCAGGCCTATTAAGGAAGCTGTTGATTTCTTGGAGGAGATGTAGAGAATGGGTTCGTACCGGAGTTTGCTTCGTTTTCCATGTTAGCTGAAGGGCTTCTAAACTTGGCCATGGAGGACACTCTCAATAGGTTGGTTGAATTGGTTATGGAGAGGGCTAAGTTCACGGAAAAAGAAGTTTCGATGGTAAAGGGCTTTCTTAAGATTCGTAAATTTCACGATGGACTAACTGCTTTCGGCCGAATCCTCGGTACAAGAAAGCCGGAAAGAAGATACAAATGATATGCTGAAACTCAGAAAGATCTGAGAGTAAGATGGTAGCAAAAGAGAGTCCTCTATGCTGTAAAATCGATCAATTTGTCAAGAAGTATATGCAGCAACATGAGGGGAGAGTAGTTTAATTTCTTGTACACGTTTTGAGTTACATGTTTGAAATTGCATTTATGATTGAGAATTTTCCAGAAAGTGGTTTTAGTTTCTGCAATTGTCAACTTTGTTTAGGGTATAAGAACAAGCTACTTACGAGTGAATTTGAGTGTATAATAAAATACCAAACAAGGCCTAAGATACTGTTTTTGACTCTCTGTTTCGAATACTATCTTAAAAAATAAAATAAAAAATAATGAAAAAAAAATTGTGGTGCAGTAAAGCAAACCAATGAGGCCCATGGGCTTCATTTGGGGGTCCGGCCCATTAATAGCATAATTTGCCAAAAGGAATGGTTCAACCGTCTTATAAGTAAATGTGGAGGGTAAAATTGGAAATTTATCTCCTTGCCCTTTCCAGTGCCTTAGATATAAAAGCTCGAAACCCCCTTCGAAGTCCAACTCCGCAGCTAGGGTTCTTCGGCGGGTGGTGGAGAGGAAAGAGGAGGCTTCGGATTCGAAACCCTAACCGTAGCCGCAAAAATGGTACGAATCTCTCTCTCTTTATCTACCTCCGATCTCTAATCTCTCTTTCTAGATCGAAATAGGGTTGGTTTCTCTTGCTCTTGATTTGTTCCTAGAAATATATGCGACGTGTTTCGATTTGGGGTTGAAAGGATGAATCTTGGAGAATATAATGCGGAATGAAGTAAGGGATCTGTGGGATGTTAATGGTAACACTCTGGGATTGTTCTATCGGTGTCTTTGTGTTTATTGATGTGTTAATTCGAGTGGGATTCTATAAACTGGTGGATGCTGGTGAGATTTGGATATTTTGAATGAGTTAAGTGAAAAAAGGTTGCTTTTGTGATTTACTGGATATTTAGCAAAGTAATTTAGTTAATTTCTCTCGATTGGATTGAATTAATGTGTGTTTTGTATCCGTGGTTCTTTGGCAATACGATGCTAATTCTTTTTTTTGGGTTGCAATCACTATTAAAAATTGTGAATATTCTTGAGTGCTTGTGCAATATTGAGAAGCTAATGTAGGAGTTTTGTGTCGGGTTGCAGTTGAGGTTTATTAGGATGTCTAGTATGTTGTGTTGTTTTACCAGGTTTTGCGTTTTACCAGGTTTTGCGTTTGATATTTATTAGGATCTCTAGGGTTTATTTTGGGGATTTTTTATTAGAGGCTTTTGGAACTCAATTTATTGAATTAGAATCTTTGTTTAGGTTGGATTTGAAAGGATCTAGTTCTCATTTGGAGATTGAGAGAGGTTTCCTTCACTATTGGTGAGTTTTCACCCTTTTCTTGAAATGATTAATGATCGACCTTAGGGTTGTTCGTTCGATTTGCTTAACTCTCTTTTTATTACTTTTAGGGTGCTAGGAGAGTCATAGGCACCTTCGTCAGTGCAAACGAAGGGTGCAGGAAGTCTTGGTGGGTTTGACTTCATGGAATATGGGAGAAATTCCTCCTATGTTATATTTGCTTGTCGTAAAATAGAAATGCATGCACATTCATGCTAGATAGCATTTATGAGAATTTTAGAATGCTTAAAGTCCTTATGTTATGCATCATGAAAAATTAGCTCTATATAGTAGAGAGAGATATATGTGTTGTTGGCATACCCATGCATAGCATTTTAATAAGGGGATTGGAAATCATGTTTCTTGCAAAGAAGATGACTTATGTAACATGCTCTTGGACTTAGAATTCATGTTTGACATAGTGGATAAAGTGCCATGAAGGGGCACTCAACCTAGTAAACGGTTAAACTGCAACATGATGACATAGTGATATGCCATTGAGACATTGCCTTTATTCCATGTTTTAGACATGATGATTTTGGACTTGAGACGGACTTTTACGCTTGCTTGCCATTGTGTTCATTCGCACATGCTTGTGAGGGTCGCTTCCCACAAGCCGGCATTCCGGAGATAGCCATCACGACATAAGCTCGCCCGTGCGGGATTGGGCCCCGAAATGGTATGCCGTTGGGGAGGCTCATTCCTAGGGTAGGGATGTTGACTACCACGTGGCCATTAGACACGGCGCAAGCCGGACTACCCACGGGTAGGTCCTACATGATTGGAACACTAATGATGTAATATGCCAAGTGGACATTGAGTAGACTAGTAAACATTGACATTTTACTATTTACATTGTGGACATCATGTTGGTTATACTCATGCATATATGTTAGAATAATATTTATACTTATGCAAGGTCATGCTAAGTAGAGGCATAATGGTTTAGCAAGATATTCATGTTTAAATACCTATTGTTCATTTCGTTTAAATACTTGAATTTTCTACTTCATGGTTTACACTTAGTGGATTTAGCTATTTTACTTACTTCCTTATTGTAGAATCTAGTTGTACTATGCTCTGATACTCCTAGATGTTCTTTTATTATTGTTTCATTTATCGCTCTTTTGTAGATGCCTTATATGTTGCAGGCATATGGCGGGTCTGGACACGTACCGGGCGGGCTTCCGTTGGGTCTCGGAGTGTGACAGGATCCCTATAATTTTTAAATTGGAAAATAGAAGCCTCAAAGGGTCGCACATCAGTATGTATTGATCTACTCATTTTGAACTGTTGGCATTTGGGGCCAAATATAAACCAATTTAATGTCTCCTCAGCATTATATTTTAGGCCAACCTATCTGAAGTCCAAAAGAACTTCTTCAAACACTTAAACTCTAGCCTAGGAGATCACATTCCATCCAGGGCTTATTTTACCACTTGCATCAAAAAAGCAGAGTAATGCAAAGTGCAACTATACCACGTAGACTCAACAAAGTGCTGCAACAATATTATGCATAATTTATATCTACATCAATCTATATCTTATAGAGAAAAATATTTTCATCAAATAATGTAAATTGAAGAAAGAAGATTGATGTAGATATAGATTACGCATAATATTGTTGCAGCACTTTGTTGAGTCTGCGTGGTATAGTTGCACTTTGCATTACTCTGCTTTTTTTATGCAAGTGGTAAAATAAGCCCGGGATGGAATGTGATCTCCTAGGCTAGAGTTTAAGTGTTTGAAGAAGCTCTTTTGGACTTCGGATAGGTTGGCCTGAAATATAATGCTGAGCAGACATTAAATTGGTTTATATTTGGCCCCAAATGCCAACAGTTCAAAATGAGTAGATCAATACATACTGATGTGCGACCCTTTGAGCCTTCTATTTTCCAATTTAAAAATTCTAGGGAACTGTTTTGGTGCACCAATTGGGACCTTTGAAAGCTTATTCGACATTGCTTCGAACCCTATTTCCTTGACCCGATCTCAGATTTAATTCCCTTTGTGGCTGTTAGAGGTTTAGCTCAGCTTTTACATACATCCAAACTTTTTTGGTCTGCATCATAGTTGCACGTTGTGTGTGCGCGCGTGCACGTGTTCGTGTGTGGTTGCTTGTACATACATTTGAGAGTGTGCGCGCGCACTTATTCGTATAGATATACGCTTGCACCTGTGTAGCTCTCATTAATCATACTCCATCTATTTATAGATGGCCCTTGAGATTCTATATTCAATAGTGATGATACTAGTTAGATAGATCATCAATGTGTATTGCACATTTGTAAGCATTATACTTCTGGAAAAATGAACTAAAAGTTACATAAAGGGCTCTGATTATTGTAGAAAAAGGTCTTGGTGTGATAGCTTTCATAAATGAAGGTGCTACAATTGCTTGTGAAGTGTGAACTCTTGAAACAGGTTAGGTTGGAAAGATTAATTCGACCATCTTGGGAATGATAGAATTTTATGCCATGATAATGGATGAAATTATGTTGATTGATGTAATGAGCACTATAGAACTTTCATATAGTATTAGCTGTTGTTTGAAGATTTTGCAGTTTACTGATTCTGTTTCTTTATATTCCAATTAAGTTTTTAGATATTTCCAATTTCAGCATTTTTGTATGTTTTCGCATTATGCTCTGAATGATAGCTTCTTCTGGGTGAACAAATCTCATCCTTCATGTTAGTTCTCATCATAAGTTGCCGCTTAGAACCAGTAATACTTTAAACAAAACTGTAAATGTGTGTTAGCATATGCTTACATGCATATATGTACATGTATAACAAATATGTTCCATGTGCCTGATCACCTGATAATACTTCATTTGATATATTTCCTTGCAGGAAACAAGAAGGTTTAAGATGAGTGCTCCCTTTATGCTTGAGAAAGATGCTCCATTCGCACTTCGCGGTGAGAAACTACTATTTTCCCATTTTAACTGTGTAGTATTCTTTCCGTCGTTAGTTATATCCTATTTTTCTGAAATGTCGAACATGATTAAAATTTTATTTTCAAAAATAGCATATTAATCTCCCGGATCATTTTCACGGTCTTTTGCTGAAGTAATCTCAGCATATCTATTAAAAATTCGAGCTTAATATGTCACAAATTGCAGAATTTTATTGCCCAGATAATTTGTTATATTTTCAGGCATTCTCGGTAGCATGAGTTCCAGATACCACACCATGAGAGGGTTCGACCGGCCCATACCAACTAGTGAGCAATTAATGGCCTACAAAACTATTACTAATCTCCCTCAAGCTTCATCCTTTCCTCCAAGTGGAACCCGGGCCCTTCACTCAAGCCGGGCCTTATCTGAATCGGCGAAACCAATTTTGAACCGTCCGCTATCACCTCATCTTCCTTTAAAGAAGCCGCAGCTGAGTGCGACATACTCAATCTCGCATCGCATATTCGGAGTCGGCTTAGCCACTCTTATACTCCTGCCTCCCCTTGCTATGAAGTTTAGCCTCCTATTTGATATCTGAGAGTTAACTAGAAAAAAGAGGGGGGCTCTCTTTTGTTGTGCTATGGTTCCAAACACTGGGACTTATTATAATATCAGAGTGAATAATGGTGAGGCTACTTTTGTAATAAGTGCTTTTTAGAGCTGTTCTTTTGCACCTTGTTTAATATGGATATTATCTGAAACATTTGTGGTTTGTGTTTGTCTCTTGCAACTATGAAGTATAATATCCTTTGCAAATTGACTAAATTAGTATCTGGTGAAATGAATATTTCAATAATTAAATAAGAAAATGTAATTTGATGAGTATTGGGGTTCTCTCCTATGCATGAAGTTTCTTTCTATTGCGAATCAAATTCGTTTTACTAAATTTGAACAGATTTTAGCTCCCCTCATTCTCCTCGAAAATCTCCTTATCGAGTCGTTGGTGAAATGTATTTAAGTCCATGTTAAAATGAATTTATTTATTTCTAGTCATCTAATCTCATCTGAAATTATACAGGAAATATAGGTCTAGATCACACGTGCTGGACTATTAAATGGGCACATATACTCACTTGTTAGGAGTGTAAATCTTACACCATTTGATCAAGGTTTTAGTGAATCCCTTCGAGTTTTTAATTTAAAAAAAAAAACTTTGAAAGAAAACTTTAAGCAGTGTTTGGATTGGGGATAAGGGAAGGGATAACCTCTTAAACGCAAATTTTTTATTCGAGAATAGTAATTCTCGGGTATCTGAAATAAACTGGTATAACTATCCCTAGCAACACTTCCATTTTCTATATATAACTACTAACTATTTTTTTTTTATTTCATATTATCTATCAAACGTTATTTTTTTTATTCCCGAAAATAATCTAATTTTTATCCAAATACTATTTTGCTTATCTTTATATTTATACTTATTCCAGTAATAATTAATTCTTACTTATATCCGAACAAAGTAGTACCTTAAAACCCCCGGAAGGATAGAGTATAAAATATACAATTGTAATATGACGTACGGAGAGTGTAGTGCAACACCAGATGTTCACACACTCTGCATTATCAAGCAGAGTCGAAGTCCTCTCTCCTTTCTTTTTCTCTCTCCTTTTCTTTTAATTAATAGTGAATCGAAGAGAGTCCACGTAGTCAACTGATCGATTCCTTACTTGTCAAAGTCCACCAAGATTTGTGAGGTGGTTTGGTCGCAAAAGGTCCCACATCCATTAATTATTTCTGCTGAGACTTAGTCTCACAATTAATATGGAGTCACATGCATAACTTCCTGTACAAAACTTTTCATGATTAATCATTTTTGCTAAACAAAAAAAATACGTACAGGAGTATTAAAAAAAAAGTATTCAAAAAAACATTCATAATTAAATTGGATTCGATAAGATAAGAAAACAACAATATCGACAGAGACAATGGTATATAGCAACTGAATAATCCAAAAAATGTACGTTTTTCGAACCCAATCTCCTGTAATCCCAACCCTCCAATCGTTTAATAATTAGATCATATTCAATAATTTTAAAAATGTAATATTATCTGAACCATGGGTTGTCCATAATAAATTTTTTTTAATTTTTTTTTGATATATTGATATAGATAAAAATATATATTTTATTATTTTGTACACAGTTTAAAATACCATATGAATTTGAGAATTCGCTAGTAAAATAAAAAAAAAACTCTTGTGAGAAACAAAAACATTTTCCCACATAAATTTGCACTATATATAATAATAATGTTTTAAATTTGGGGAATTAATACATTTGTAACCTTGTGAACACGGACAAAAATTTGGTGGGCATATGTCGCCAAACAATTTGTTTGGAGACGGAGCCGATGGGCGCCATATATATATATATATATATATATAAGCAAAAATTCCTAGCGCTANTGTGTGCTGGACTATTAAATGGGCACATGCACTCACTTGTTAGGTGTAAATCGTACCCCATTTGATCAAGGTTTTAATGAATCCCTGCAAGTTTTTAATTAAAAAAAAAAAGTTTGAAAGAAAACTTTAAGCAGTGTTTGGATTGGGGATAAGGAAAGGGATAACCTCTTATACTTTTTATACCCAAACGCAAATTTTTTATTCGAGAATAGTAATTCTCGAGTATCTGAAATAAACTGGTATAACTATCCCTAACAACACTTCTATTTTCTATATATAACCACTCACTATTTTTTTTTATTTCATATTATCTATTCAAACGCTATTTTTTTTATTCCCGGAAACAATCCAATTTTTATCCAAACATTATTTTGCTTATCTCCATATTTGTACCTATCTCAGTAATAGTTAATTCTTACTTATATCCGAACCCAATAGTGCATTAAAACCCTGGAAGGATAGAGTATAAAATGTACAATTGTAATACGACGTACGGACAGTGTAGTGCAACACCAGATTTTTTTTTTTTTTTTTTTTTTTTTGCTTAGCATAAGACATTTGGCTGCACTAATTTATTTTTTTTTCAAAGAAAAACTAAATTTTCATTACCAAAAAATGGCAAGAAGCCAAATAAAACAGGATACCAAAGTATAGGCGTTCAAAGCAGAGTTCAAAAAAAAAAACATCTTTGTCAGAAAATATATATGTGTCAGCGAAAAAGTTAAAAAGACTCTATATCCTTATCTAACATGCGACAGAACTCTGAATGTCGATTTGCATTAGTAAATAAGGAAGATTGAGGCAAGTTAGCTTTGGTAGCCGGCCAATCGGCTACCATGTTTGCCTTCCTTTTAACAAAAAGGACTTGAGTAACAGCAAACTTCTTCATGGTGCTAGATATGTCAAGCACAAGAGCTCTCAGAGGCCATAGAGGTGATTGGGCATGTTACAGGCACTGAATAAGAAGAGAGGAATCACTTTCTAAACATACTCGTTGAAGTCCATGTTGATGCGCCTCCGCAATAGCTTCCTTCATTGCCTTTGCCTCAGCTTCCAATATTGAATTTGCCTCAATCTGTCTACCTGCAGCAAATACAACATGGCCTAAATTAGTACGAGCTATATAACCAATAGCGACAGTGCCTTTTTCAGACTTGAAGGACGCATCGGTGTTAATTTTAATCCAACCATTTGGTGGCGGACACCATTTGTTGGCATTCAAGTGTTCAATAGTGTGCAAAGGGATTTTAGAAATATAATCCAAAGTCATATGCATGATATGACACAATATGACTTGGATCGAAGAGGAATTGTTGGAGAATTGTCTGGCATTTCGTTCCTTCCAGATTTGCTAAAAAGTGTTGGCTATCAAGGCGTGGATAAATTGTTGCTGGACCACAGCCAGATTTTTACCCTCATCAATCCACTCCTCAGTAATCCAATCGCCATAACGGCATCCAAAATTCTTCTAGCGTTTATGCAATCTAAAAGGATATGATTTTGATCTTCCGGAGTAGAGCAATAAATGCAAAAAGGAGACGGGGCTGAATTAAGTGAGTAACATCGCTCATTAGTAGGTAGCCTATTCCAGAGGAGTTTCCATAAAAAGTTCTTAACACGAGGAGCAACCGGTAAGGACCACAACACTTTCCACTTGGTCGCTTGAGGGACGTAGAAACCTTGATTTTTGTGATGGTATATGGATTTAATTGACGGCTTTCCATCCTTCTTAGGAGCCCAAATCCATTCATCAGAACCATTATCAGGGCTTAAGAAAATTTTGCAAATATTGTGAGCCAGAATTGGCCCAAACCACTCGACCAGACTATCATAATTCCAGTTGCCTGCCCGAATGAGTCTAGCAACCTTCTTTTTGCCAAATCGAACATTCATATTAATATAAGTAGGTTTTCAAGATAAAGGTATAGAAAAGATCCATGGGTCATCCCATATGGTAGTATCCTTACCATCACCAATGAGCTTACACATCCCATCACGAATCACATGCATTGTAACTCTAAGGGCCTTAAAAACTGGAGAGCACTTTTTATACTTTCTATCAGTGAACTTCCAAGGGTGGAAATCTCTGTACTTATCTTTCACCAGCTTAACCCAAAGGGGCTCGTTGTTATTTAGAACCATGAAGACTTTAGGCCCAAGTAAAGCTTTCTGAGATATGTTAGGGTCACGAATGCCAAGCCCTCCATTGACCCGTGCAGTAGTAACACTATCCCACTTAAGAAGATGTAGACTCTTCTTATTATTCCTTTTTTCCCAAAGAAAATCACGAATTTTTCTAGAGAGAGAATTTGTCACTCCTTTTGAAACAGCAAAGTTTGCAAATATGTGATTCGACATGGCCCCAAGGACAGAATTGATGAGAACCAATCTGCCCGCTTGGGACAAGCTATTTCTCTTCCAAGAAGCCAGTCTGCTATCCACCTTAGCTTGAAAGTCATCATAATCTCTCAGAAGTTGCTTACCATAGCCCAATTTGATGCCAAGATAGGTCAAAGGGATGGACCCTTCTTGCATGCCTAGTTTCCGATGGATACGGCGTTTCAAGTCTCTATTTATCCAGTTCGGAAAATAGACCGCGGATTTGGTTAGGTTGACCTTTTGGTTGGTGATAGAGGTATAAAACTCAAGAGTCTCAGTAATCACATTGCATTCTTGAATTTTAGCCATTGTGACTATCAACAGATCATCAGCATACATGAGGTGGGATATTCTTGTCCGACTATCGATACAAAACCCAGATATTTTGCCCGCACTCAAATTCTTATTAAGCATATGAGTTAGCAATTGCGAAGTTAAAATGAACAAGTAGGGAGAAAGCGGGTCTCCTTGACGAAGGCCGCACTTTGGTTTTAACCAATTTGAGGGATTACCGTTGACCAGCAAGGCGTACATTGGTGAGGAAATACACGCCTCAATCCACATTAACCATTTTTTTGGAAAATTCATATGATGCATGGCAAATAAAATAGCTTGCCAAGCCATACGGTCATATGCCTTTTCCATGTCACACTTAATAAACATCATAGCGTCGCCATTGCGCACGGTGTTAATAGAATGAAACATCTCTTGGACAATCATAATATTGTCACTAATATTTCGTGTCGGAACAAAAGCACTTTGCTCAATACCAATTAAGCTCGGTAAGAGTGATTTCATTCTATTGACAAGAATTTTAGCTAAGAGCCGATAGCACACATTACATAAAGAGATGGGTCTATAGTCTGAAACACGTTCAGGATTCTCTTTTTTAGGAATGAGAACGATAAAGGTTCTANTCGCGATGGGCGCCGATACACCACACGGCACCCATCGGCTCCGTCCCCAAACAAGTTGTTTGGGACTGATGCCCACCAAAATTTTGTCCATTGAACACTCTAAGCAACTTTAGTAATAATATATAAATCAATGAATCACTTGAAAAGTAAACTCTCCTTGAATATTTTCGTGCACTAAAATAAGAATAAAATTGAGAAAAAAGATACTTGTTAACTGCCATATCCAATGATGATATAATGACTAAAAAATTATATAAAATCTGCTTAATTGAAGAGCTTTCTAAAATAAACTCCTAAATTTTATCATAAAAAAGTTAAAAAATTTTGTTTATTTTTTAGTAAGTAAAACTGAAATAATCAACATATAACAATTAACTAATAAAATTGGGCAAAAAAAAACGAGGGGTACATTTCAAAATATCCTGTTGTTCAGGGAGTACTCAGTCACTTTCACCTCAATACTATCGAAAGTTTATGCAATGAGGTTAGAGCGCCACTACCGTTAACACCCACACCTCCACACACGCACACACTCTCTTTCTCTTCTTTCTCGCTCTATATGTATATGCGCTCTACGTGTTTGTAGTATTGCCCCAATGGCTTTCTCCTCACCTCTCACCTCCCATTCTCGCTTAATCCCCCACAAACCAACCCCCTCACCTCGTTCTCTACCTCAAAATCCCCCGACCCATCTCCTCTTCGCCTCAATCCACCCCACCCACCACCTCTCCGTGTCCTCCGCTTCGTCCCCGAACGCTACTCCCCAACTCCCCCCCAATCTCTCCCCAAGCGACCTCCTTTCCCTCCTCCGCCGCGAGAAGGACGCCGAATCCGCTCTCCGTTTGCTAAATATCGCTTTGAATCGCTCCGATTTTGCGCCGGCGTATCCCCTCTACGAAGAGATCCTTCAACAGCTCGGAAAGGCGGGAGCTTTCGATCAGATGAGGACGCTTTTCCGCGAAATGAAGCGCTCGGGGTTCGGAATCAAAGTGGGTACTTTTCTAACCCTCGTCGGAAGCTATTCTAAGTTCCAGTTGTTTGATGAAGCTGTTGATGTGGTTCTTAATTTCATGGATGAGTTTGAACTCGCTGCGGAAACAGATGTTTATAATTATCTTCTTAATGTTCTTGTGGAGGGAAACAAGATAAAGCTAGTTGAATCTGTGTACTCTGAAATGGGTAGTAGAGGAATTAAACCCGATGTTTCGACATTTAATATATTGATAAAAGCTTTGTGTAAAACCCATCAATTGCGGACCGCAGAGTTGATGTTCGAGGAAATGTCTAGCTACGGTCTCGCACCCGATGAGATTACGTTTACTACTTTAATGCAGGGGTTTATCGAAGAGGGAATATGGAGGGTGCTTTGAGAGTGAAGGAGAGGATGTTGGAGGTGAATTGCTCGCCAACAAATGTAACAGTGAATGTTTTGATTCATGGGTACTGCAAACAGGGGAGAGTAGAAGATGCCCTTGAATTTGTGCAAGAAGAGTCTATTAAGGGATTTAATCCTGATAAGTTCACTTTTAACACACTTGTCAATGGGTTATGCCAATCTGGGCATATCAGGCACGCTCTCGAGATATTAGATGTGATGCTTCAAGAAGGGCATGATCCCGACGTAGTTACTTATAATACCTTAATTGGTGGGTTGTGTAAATATGGAGAGATTGAAGAGGCTATGGGTGTTTTGAATCAAATGGTAGAGAGGGATTGCTTGCCTAATACAGTGACTTACAACACTCTAATTAGTACAATGTGTGCGAAAAACCGGCTTGAAGAAGCCATGGAGCTCGCACGTGGCCTCACACTCAAAGGTCTTTTACCAGATGTTTATACTTTCAATTCACTTATTAGGGGTCTTTGCAAGGCGGGAGATCACGAAATTGCTCTTCAAATGTTCGAGGAGATGAAGAATAACGGATGCCCGCCGGACGAAATTACTTATAACATTTTGATCGATCACCTTTGTTTTAATGGTAAGTTAGGTAAAGCTCTGGTTTTGATGAAGGAAATGGAATCAAATGGTTGTGCGAGAAGCACCGTGACTTATAATACTCTCATCGACGGGTTGTGCAAGAACAACAGAATAGAGGAGGCGGAGGAGGTGTTTGATCAAATGGAACTGCAAGGTGTTTCAAGAAACCTGGTGACATACAATACCCTAATTGATGGTTTGTGCAAGAATAATAGAGTCGATGACGCCACGGAATTAATTGATCAGATGATAATGGAAGGATTGAAACCTGATAAGCTCACATATAATTCGCTTCTGACCCATTATTGCAGGCAAGGAAATATAAAGAAGGCGGCGGATATAGTTCAAACGATGACTTCGAACGGGTGCGAACTCGATATTGTCACTTACGGAACTCTTATGAGTGGTCTTTGCAAGGCAAATAGGACACAAATTGCATGTAAACTGCTTAGGACAATACAAATGAAAGGAATGGTCCCAACTCCGAAAGCTTACAACCCTGTAATACAAGCACTTTTTAAGCAGAGAAAAACTACAGAAGCCGTCAGGCTATTTAGAGAGATGAGAGAGAATGGCGAGGCTCCGGATGCAATTACATATAAGATTGTGTTTCGCGGGCTGTGTCGCGGCGGCGGGCCTATAAAGGAAGCTGTTGATTTCTTGGAGGAGATGATAGAGAATGGGTTCGTACCGGAGTTCGCTTCCTTTTCCATGTTAGCTGAAGGGCTTCTAAACTTGGCCATGGAGGACACTCTCAATAGGTTGGTTGAATTGGTTATGGAGAGGGCTGAGTTCGCGGAAAAAGAAGTTTCGATGGTGAAGGGCTTTCTTAAGATTCGTAAATTTCACGATGGACTAACTGCTTTCGGCCGAATCCTCAGTACAAGAAAGCCGGAAAGAAGATACAAATGATATGCTGAAACTCAGAAAGATCTGAGAGTAAGATGGTACCAAAAGGGAGTCCTCCTCTATGCCGTAAAATCGATCAATTTGTCGAGAAGTATATGCAGCAACATGAGGGGAGAGTAGTTTAATTTCTTGTACACTTTTTGAGTTAAATGTTTGAAATTGCATTTATGATTGAGAATTTTCCATAAAGTGGTTTTAGTTTCTGCAATGAGACTAAGCTATACTCTAGAATTTGAGTGTATGGTAATACAAAATAAGGCCTAAGATGATAGTTTTTGACTCTCTGTTTCGAATCCTATCTTAAAAAATAAAATAAAAAATTTTAAAAAAAATTGTGTAGTAAAGCAAACCAATGAAGCCCGTGGGCTTCATTTGGGGGTCCGGCCCATTAACAGCCTAATTTGCCAAAGGAATGGTTCAACCGTCTTAAAATTAAAAGTTGAGGGTAAAATTGGAAATTTATCACCGTGCCCTTTCCGGTGACCTAGATATAAAAGCTCGAAACGCCCTTCGAAGTCGAACTCCGCAGCTAGGGTTCTTCGGCGGGTTGTGAAGAGGAACGAGGAGGCTTCGGATTCGAAACCCTAACCGTAGCCGCAAAAATGGTACGAATCTCTCTCTCTTTATCTACCTCCGATCTCTAATCTCTCTTTCTAGATCGAAATGGGGTTGGTTTCTCTTGCTCTTGATTTGTTCATAGAAATATATGCGGCGTGTTTCGACTTGGGGTTGAAATGATGAATCTTGGAGGATATAATGCGGAATGAAGTAAGGGATCTGTGGGATGTTAATTGTAACACTCTGGGATTGTTCTATCGGTGTCTTTGTGTTTATTGATGATTAATTCGAGTGGGATTCTATAAACTGGTGGATGCTGGTGAGATTTGGGTATTTTGATTGAGTTTAGTGAAAAAAAGGGTGCTTTTGTGATTTACTGGATATTTAGCAAAGTAATTTAGTTAATTTCTCTCGATTGGATTGAATTAACATGTGTTTTGTATCCGTGGTTCTTTGGCAATATGATACTAATTCTTTTTTTTGGGTTGCAATCACTATTAAAAATTGTGAATATTCTTGAGTGCTTGTGCAATATTGAGAAGCTAACGTAGGAGTTTTGTGTCGGGTTGCAGTTGAGGTTTGTTAGGATGTCTAGTACGTTTTGTTGTTTTACCAGGTTATGCGTTTGAGACTCTCCTCTCTCATTCTGTAATTTATGTTTATGTTATTCTCTGTTATGAATGACAATTAGAGGATATTATGTACTTTTTGAGATTATATGTTGGTTTATTATTTCCTCCAAGGTAGAGGTTCATATCTTGTAATTGGGTCCATTATATGTTTTTCATTATTTTGGTAATCTAGGATAAATTTTAATGTCTAGTTGAATGTTTCTGGTACCAAGTCCTCTAATGGAATGTGAAAACTCAAGGTTTGATATTGAAGGTTAGAATTGTTAATCTTCTATGTTTTCTATTCTACCTGTCTTATCTTTGCTTCCTTTTTCTTGTTTTGAGTGTTCTTTCTCTTCTTATAATCTCTCACTTCTGATATATTTTATTGTTATCTTTTTCATTCTTAATATCCTGTCCTTTCATTTCTACTATGTGAACTCCAATATGACATGGTGCAGTTGAAGATTCTACATTGTCAGTTATTGACTTATTGTCTAGCTAATTCCTGGTTATCACGTCTTGATATGTCTACAAAGAATGTAGAGGAGAGAAATAGGTTGAAGTTCACCCATAGCCATTGCTGATGTATTCTGATTGCTGTAGTTTTAGTTAAATTTAAATTTTGGGCTGTTTTCTTTCGAACTCCATTACGGAGTGTGCTTGTGTGGTGTCGATGGTGGCGGTTGGATTAGGGTGGAGTTGGTTATGCCTAACATACTCCTAATTCCAACTCTACCCTGATAATGCTTGCAAGGAGTGAGTGCTTAGAGCTAACAATTTGATTCTTAATTTTACGGTGTAGAGTTGAACTAGACAGCAAAGAACTTCAGCAGCATGATGAGCGTTCTATTTGAGTCGTTCCTTTAATTCATGGTTTTACCTGTAGGTGAACGTGCCGAAAACAAAGAAGACTTACTGCAAGAACAAGGAGTGTAGGAAGCACACTCTCCACAAGGTTACTCAGTATAAGAAAGGTAAGGATAGCCTGTCTGCTCAAGGGAAGCGGCGTTACGACCGGAAGCAGTCGGGTTATGGTGGCCAGACAAAGCCCGTCTTCCACAAGAAGGTAATTTTTCCTCTTCCGGCAAATAAGGAATCCATGTAACTGTACTTTTTTTAACATTCCATTTGTTTTTCTCTTAATATTATACTGCATTAAAGCTAAGCAACAATTGGTGATCTCTTTTAATAGATGTATTATTGTGAGATGCTTCGAAGTGTGGTAATTTATCATGCATGTAATGGGAAATTATGTTCATCAAGTAATTATTATTTGCCAGGCAAAAACAACCAAGAAGATTGTGTTGAAACTGCAGTGTCAGAGTTGCAAGCACTACTCGCAGCACCCGATTAAGGTATAAGTTTCTTAGATTAGAATTTTGCCATCAGATAATAGTGGTTTGTTTTCTAAACAGGATTCTGATGAATGTTGTCTTGTGGCTTTTCTCTTGTTCAGAGATGCAAGCATTTTGAGATTGGAGGAGACAAGAAAGGGAAGGGCACTTCTCTCTTCTAGTTGCTACTATTGCAAGTTAATTGCCATATCTACCTTTTGTTTCTGGCCACAATGGATTGTTAAAGATTAGTTCTTTCGGATGGAGTTTTGTTTTAGTTTTGAAATTGTCAGATGTTTTATTTAATTTAGTGAATTTTGGGATCAATTAATGTTGTTCATGTCTCGGGTACTATCTTTTTCTAGTGTTTCAATCCAGAATGAACTTGGTGCACACTTTTTTCTATAGGATGCGCTTGAGTGGTTTTTTAAGCATTGATCTTACTTTATGAGATTCTTGTTTGAGTTGTGGTGCTGAATCTTTCTGCGATATTTAACCCTTTTGTAAGAGTGATTATTTCTTAGTCATTGGCTTGTGGATTTCTTTTGCTGCTCGTATCTGTCGCATCTCTACTGATCTTGTTATGTACAAGGAATTTCTACTTGTACATATAGAAAGCTGGAATTGAAAACAAAAAACAAAAGACCGTCACACAGGCGATGTACATAACCACTGAAAATGCTGTTAGATTGTTCCTAAGTATATAATGTCTTGTGAAATTCAGTATGTTGCTTGGATGTGAGTTTATACTCAGGTGGGGTTTGTGCAGATCGTTGTCATTTGCTTTGTCGAAATTATCTCCAAAACATCTCTCTACATGTGTTGTTCCAAAGCACAGAATGTTTATAATGTTGGTGATCTCTGATAGACAGATAACATAAGGCCTGTTCGGCTTTGCGGGAGTTTCTATACAAGTGTTGTTGGAATAAATCTATTGAAAAAACTAGTAGTTTTAACTTTTGCAATGGTCTTTATTGTTGGTAGATGAGCTTTCAATTTGAGCTTCTGCTTTGAAATTTCTGCATGCTTATTGGAAAACTGAAAGAGTTGAGTTAATATAAAGAGACTGATGAGGAAATGCACTAATGATTGTGGTAAATATGATTGTGGTAAATATGAAGCATACCTACCAAAACCTAGTATATTAGCAGGAAAAGTTTCTCTACATGAATTTGTGAGAGTTCTTGGTGTTATTCATTCTAAACTATGCAATAATTAAGCTTAATCACAGATTATTCTTACTTAGCTGGAGATTTTCATTTGTTTAATGCAACTTAATTTTATCCATGAACTTATCGTACAACATCAAGTGTCATCAGTCCAAATAGTTTGATCGAATGATCCGCCACATGTCTTAGGTTTAAATATTATTAAATTAAACCAGTATTTTTTTTTTCCTCCCTCTTTTAACTAATGTAAGATCAAAACTAAACAAAGCTTGGTATTTTAAATAAAATTTTACAGGCCCTGTGTCCAAGCTGGGCCCTATGGACCTCACTTGTCAAATCTAAATGATTTGATTGGGAAAAATGATAGTAATTGTATTAATATTTTATCATAGCATGCTTACAAAGATAACATTAAAAATGATTAGAAGATCAAGGCATCAAACTTAGTCATTAAACACAAGAATTGAATAGAAAACTACCTTCAGAAAAAAGAAAATTAATGTCATTTTCTTATGACGAAAAAAAAAAGATTGCTTATATTAAGTAAAGAGATTTTACTTGTTCCCCCCAAGCAAATAGACTAGAAATAGTTATTCTACCTACTTCAAAAAAGTATAAGGAAGTTTCTTCCTTTTTAGGTGTCAAGAGAGGAACGGTAAAAGCATGTTAGTTTATTTGGCTTTGACTAGAAAAGAGTTAATGTTATTGGCACCAAAATATTATTATCTTAAACTACTGATGTGTTGATATGCTATAACATTATATGTAAATCAGTTTGTATAATAATACAGATCGATATTTTAAACACTACTACTATAAGCTGCTAATGTGCTCGCTTATTGATGTATTTACATACACCGATTATAATTTTTTGACATTACTGACAGCCATCTTTAACTCCACGCAGGAATCGATCTCCCATCATCGGAACCACCATTGCAGTATTAGCCAGTACGGCTAGTAATGATTGGTATAGATTAGTATATCAGCAGCAATAAACTATATCCATTAAAACAAGAAAAAAAAGAAACACTAAAATATTTTCCATAAGAAAGTTCCTGTAGCTATAGCATCCCAAGTCAACACATCCAATCAAAGGTGGGGATCTCTCTCTTTCTCTCTCCATCTCTCTCTCTCTCTCTCTCTCTCTCTCTTCCTTAGATTTCACTTGAAACTGATTGGAAAGAGACTCCCCAATGGAAGTGGTCACAAAGGAAGCTTTGACATGGTGACAAGGTTTGCCATAAATGCTTCACCTTTGCCTTTTGCCCACCCAGAAACAAAAGTCAACAAACCCTCTCAAGCCCATAACTTTTGGTACAATCATGGAGGAATTTTGTCTTGCAGCAATGACCAATCCAATGGGGCCATTTTGGCAACACTCACTCACTCAACCCATTGATTCAAGAGGAAATATTCACACTTGCAAAAAAGAACTTGTTCAGAAACTAGCTAGTGCTCTCAATATTGTGCAATCTACTGTTCTTGCAAGATAAGCTGATTGTAATTAGTCTTCTGAAGTTTAAAAAGTTCAAATATAATTTTGGCAAATTATTCTAAACATGTAATGTACAGAATGATGATACCACAAGTTGGTTCAATCCAATGACAAATATATGTATGTTGGAACAAGAAGGAATCATTTTCATCAAAATTGCGCCAAACCGGCCAGTTTTGAATTCAGCATTTTTTGCATTTTTGGAGGATAAGTTTAGATAAAGTTTGTTCTTTGAAAACTTACCATAGAACAGATGCATGTTTAAGTAATACGTAATTGAAAATTTGGAAAGAACATGAGAGAGTGAAGAGTTTTTATCACTTTTATTTTGGTAGAAGTGTATTAAGCTAATGCGAATTATAGACCATTTTGATTTGACTATCCAATATTTCAAAATTTTGATTTTAGTATTTAATCTTTCAATACATTTGATTTAAGTGATTTGGAATACAAAACTAATTTCTTACTTTAATAAACTTATAGTTGTATAGATTACATAAAATACATTAACTAAACTTATAAAGATAAATAATACATTTAAATTTTAAAGTTAAACAACCATTAATTGACTCAAATGAAAAAAAAATAGTCAAATGGAAATAAATGATAGTTGGATGAGTTTTATATATTTTTACTTCTTGTTTTTCACAAGATTGATTTAGTATGAAAGAAGAGCACGCAATTCAAAAGGGTCTTTTTCAATCATAACACCCATGCGGTACACCCACATATGTACTACAATATATAAATGAATTTACTGTGTTTACAAGGATTGTCAATGTAGCATGCAGAGACCCTTTAACAACCTCCCATGTGTGTGCACATTCACAGGACCTACCAGCTTTGCAACTTCAAAAAAAAAAAAGAAGAAGAAAAACACAATTAAAGAGAAATTTTCTTTTAATTATGGATGAGTAGTGATCATACAAAAATTTTCACTTAAAAAAAAAAAAGAATAGATGGATAATATATTTTAACTGCAATTTAGATTGTTATATTATATATGCATGAAGCCAAGGAAATTCGTGTACATATATACATACATATATACATCTAAAAGTGCAACATATATTCATTTTTTAGGCTAGCTAGCTAGTAGATGCTTGGAAATAGAAAAGAGGGTTAGGAGATGATAACATGTACTAATAATGGCCATTAGTTAGTTCTTTGTGATTAAACTGTTCCAAAGATGCATTCAAATAGCAAAAAATAAAGTTAAAATATTTATAGCTTTGGCATCAAGTAATTTAATTACCTTTTCTAGATACATAGATAATATATAGGTTGCTTGTTGCGCTTTTCTTATCTCAACTACTTGAGAAATTTCTTAAGCATTATTTCAACACTTACAACCACCCCAATTTGCGATGCATAAGCTTCCTAAATTATAAACAATGATTGCAATTTGAGTTTTTATTCTTTTTCTTCTTTTTTTGGGTAAGAAGAATCCGTACACGGGTGTTCGTATTTCTCTCGCGAATTAGTTTAATACAAGTGAAGTTAATTAAATGTTATTTTTGGGCTCATTTTTAATGCAGGTTTGATGGTTTCTAGCGCGCTAAGAGTATATTCTGATGCTTTTTCTGTTAATTAATGTTGCATCACGCGCTAATTCTATAATAGAATGCTAATACCTTTTCAATCTAGATATTACTCTTGGATCATGGGAGGAATCTAATAATTGGATTAGGCGTCAATCACATATGAGATCTTTTTGGTCTTACTAAAACTTCAATGTAACTGCATTTTGACGAATCACTAATAAATTTTCCATTGCAACCTACCTATGATTTTCCATTGCCAGGTAACTAGAACATTCAACTTAGAGCTCCTGCTTTTAAACTTAATTAGATGTTCGTTTCAGCTTCTCGTAGTAGAAAAGGCTTTTGATTTTTTTGTTTTTCTTACAAATGCCTATGCATGTGTGTGCAAAACTTA
Organism: Ananas comosus; assembly: GCF_001540865.1. Lineage (NCBI taxonomy): Eukaryota > Viridiplantae > Streptophyta > Magnoliopsida > Poales > Bromeliaceae > Ananas > Ananas comosus. Next base: position 13,778,697 of record NC_033627.1, read on the forward strand.
CTAGTAAGGTTCCACTATTACCATGATTCATAGCCATATGCCCTAGAATATTACTTCAACTCAAAGAGAAAAAGAGCTAAGTTTGGAATGAGTTAATTTCCTTTCCTTCATTTCTAAATGTTGAGAGACACAACCATTCTTCTTGTATCTTTCTAATAACTAATTAATTAGTTATTTGAAAAATCATAACCCCATTATGTAATGTACATGTATACATATGATTTTGAAGCATATAAGTATTTGTTGCACGATTTTTAAATTCTCGATCACTACCAATCAGTATAATACTTATGAGACTAATTCTTGTTTGAATTATCTTTCACTAGTTGATACAATATGCAACTAAACTAAATCATTTATCTTTTATTAAATATATAAATCTTCAAATTATATATATGAGATGTACTACGTACACTTGGTCACTTTTGAGAATGGCACGTAATGAATGAGTAGGAAGGGAGATAGTTATGATGTCATTTTCTTTGATAAATCTTGAATTATTCTAGATATATTGTTGTGTTGTAGTTGATTTTCTATCTAGAAGTGGACTTAAATTTTAAATATTTAAATACTTTTTCCAAATTAAAACCAGCACAATTCATGCAGTATGCTCTAAAATAACATATAAAAAGCAAATTTTGAGACACATATGCCCCTCGAAGAAGATTAGCTATATACGCATGCGTGAAAAATCCCAAAAAAAAAAAAGTTATACCCTTAATTTTTTTCTTTTTCTCTTGAACTGTGAAAAATATATACATATATATATATTAGAAGCTACGTACATTCTCTATATATAAAAAAGTATCTGTGTTAAATAGGAAAGCCACTTTTTTTATTTTTTCTTTTGGTGGGTGGAGAGATCGATATGGGAAATGATTTTGTATTAGAAAATGTTTTCGATCTTAAGGTATTCAAATCAACAATCCACACCGTCAAATATAATTTAGGATAAATAAAGTTCTTAGGAATAAAATTTTATTTATTTTTTCAATATCGTTTACTTAGTAAATAAATCATGTTAAAATGAACGGTAAAAATTGAACAATTTTTAAAATTTGAGGATAGGACTTTTGAATTCAAGATAAAGGATGCTAACCTTCATCTAGATAGTTTAAAATATTTTCTATCAAAATTTGAATAAATTTGGATTCTTCTAAACCGTTAAACTATAAACTCGTCATAATAACCATTAAAAATTGACAAGTTTGAAATGATTTGATCATAAAGTAAACTATGTTGAAAAAATATAAAATTTTATTTCTAAAAATTTCAAATACCCTTAGATCAATTTTAACAGTGTGGATCGTTAATTTGAACACCGTAAAATCGAAAACGAAACTGTAATACCGGAAGTCTGGTACGGTAGATAGTATATGAGCCTAACTAACTAATTATATATNGAGTTCTCTCGCCAAAAGCTTCCCCTTTCTTTCTTCTTCGTGTTGCTTCTCGTCACCACTGGTTTGCTTTTCTTTTTTACCCTTCTCTCTCTCTCTCACTCTCTCTCTCTCTTATTATAGATTTTTTTTTAATAGAAAAATACTATATTATATTAGTAGGGTTACTATACTCTTATAAGTATAGAATTAATCCTTCGTACTCATAAGTTGTTTTCAATGATAGAACTTCTGAATCGACGATACACTTCATTAAATATGGTCTATAATAGTTAAAACTTCTAAAAAATAAATTTTATAATTTTTCACAATCATAATAATGTCCATCAAACATGCATAAAATAAACGGTCAAAATCGATCGACGTCCTAAAAATGGATGATCGGATTCTTCAATTTAAGATCGGAGTTATTAATTTTTATCTAGATAGTGAATAGAATTTTTCATTAAAAATTCATCAATTCCGATTTTTTTGTACCGTTAAACTAAAAAGTATTCCATACCCGCCATTAAAAATTATCAATTTTAAGATCTTTGGATCGCAAAGTATATGATATTAAAAATTATAAAATTTGATTTTTAGAAATTTTAAATACTCTAGATAATTTTTAACGGTATGCATCATTGATTCGGAAGTTCTATCATTGAAAACGACATATGAGTATGAAGGCAATCGTACTCATAAGAGTATAGTAGGCGAACTCATATATATACATATATTATAAGCTCAATTTGTAACTAGTGGAGGTAATTAATTAATTACACCCACACTAGTAACTATAATAACGGTTCTTCAACGGCTACATGTAGCAAGACTAATTAAGACATATAGGTGTCAATAACTTTTTCACTCAAAACATCCATTGAAATAATATAAATATAATATATACATATATACATATGGTCATAAATAGATTAGATGTTTTTAATATGTTTTGGTGAATAACTAATTTTAACCAAAAAAAAGAGGGAAAAAAAAGTAATCTTATCATGCTCAATTAGCCTTTTGTTTCCTCTTTTATTGATTTTAACTCCCCAACTGCCTCTACCCCACACGACAACAACAACAACAATAATAATAATAATAATCAATACAATAGACTTGTTCTCTCCCTTTGGTGTTATATATGCTCTCTCCTTTCTTATTATATATATATAGACACAGGTTCTTTGAGAAGCGCTTTCTTTGTATGTGCAAATTAATAGCAACTCCTCCAAAGCTCATCTAATGGAGGATTCAATGAGCTCTTATGTGAACAGTGCTCTCTACAGCAAAGAAGCCTCAGCAACATCCTCTGAGGAGAGTGGATGGACCATGTACATAGAGGATTTTTTGGCTTCAGAGGAGAAGAGGAGAGGTGCTTTTGATCTCTCTTCATCAAGTGAGGCCTCCTCCATGGTCTCTGATGCTGCTTCATCTGCTGCATGGAAGCAGCAGCAGCAGCAGCAGCCGAGCGCGAGCGTCGACGCAGCGGCGGCGGTCGGAAAGAGGCTGATCAGGTTGAAGAAGAAGAGGGTGTGGGGGAACTTAGAAGAAGACCCTTTGGAGGACACTGCTAGCTCTCCTGTAAATAGCCCTAAGGTTTCAATAAAAATTAAAATCCTTACCCTTTAGTTTTTTTTTTTTTTTTTCTTTTCTTTTCCTGGTATTTATCTTTGTTTTGATTAAGTTTATGCCCTTATTAATTTGGTATTTATGGTGTTTTAGGTTCTTTGTTGATACTTTTTTTTGGTTTTGTTTGGGGATTAACAGGTTAGTGGTTTGACCCACCCTGATTTGAACACAATGAAGAAGGATGAGAATAGGGAGATTTCCAAGGTGATATCATCTCATATCTTTTGATCTTTAATTTCTTGTTGGTTTATTGCTCCTATTTTTTGCCTACCGGTAAGATTTGAATATATATATATATATATATATATATATGGGGGTTTTTATGAGACAAATATTTTTCTCATATTTCTAACGTATTTGCTATTAGAGAACAGTATTTTTAATATTTTATAATATGTATAATTTTATTAATTTTCGCTCGCCATAATTTCAAGACAGAAAGTTGAAACATATATATAGGAGAAAAAAACTAAATGAACCTAGAAATTTGGTCGAATTAAATTGAACTCAGAATCTCAAGTTTTGATACGATAAGACTTATTAGATCAGAATCTCAAGTTTTGATATGATAAGAAAATGACTTATTAGAGAGCATATATTACTTAATTTGGTGTATTATATTATATTCAATAGATTTTGCTTCATGTGTAACCAAACAAAAAAGTTCTCCTCTCTCTCTCTCTCTCTCTCTCTCTCTCTCTATTGGTCTTGCAGGAGGTGGTGGCTGCAGGCTATGGAAATGATTCTGTACTTGGCAGGGAAGTTGTAAGTCAGTTGGGTCTTGTTGATAGGGCAAGTAATGATTGTACAGAATTAAAGAAGAGGGGACTATGTTTAGTTCCCATGTCCATGCTTGTAGATTATCTTGGGTAAATCTTCAACTATAATTAATTAATATATGGAACTTTATTCTCTCTCTCTCTCTCTCTCTATTGTGTACATGTGCATGAGCATATATGGTGGTTTGGTGTAGGTTACACCTTTCTTTGTGCTCAAATGATAATTCCCCTCCCTTAAAGTATCATTAAAGCTAGTGTTAGTTGCATAATATGTAATTCCCAACTTGATGTATACGCCTTCTTAATTAATATCAAAGTGGAGGACATAAAGAGGGAAGGGTTGATTATTAATATCGAAAAGCCTACAATAGTGTTTAATTTAAAACTATAGAAACATATAAAATTTGACAGTTAAAACTATATATATATATATCCCTATTGCCGTGTAATACGATATCTTTAATACGATGGTTAAGATTTCACGGTTAAAGGTATTTCTATATTGTTTTCTATCAGATCAATTTAATGGACGCGTGACATGGTATCAAAGCCAGCTTTAAACCCCTCTATTCTTAGAGCTGGTCCAAATTAGTTCAATATCTTTTTTCTTTTTTTTTAAGGTTCAGGGATATATATTAACTTCTCTACCTATGGCCAAGCATGATTAAAAGGAAATGAGATATCTAAAGGTAAAGGAAATAAAGAATAGTTTTAGAGAGAGGTTGATTTAAATGAAATAGTTCTACTAGAACAATTCTACAATTTGGTCCATAATTAATCAGCAATAGGTCAAGATGATCTTGAAGAAAAGATTAATAATTAGTGTCCTTATATCTTCAAATCTTGAGGATTCACACCTGAACAAGTCTTTTCAATTGATTCGAGGTCATTTGTGCAAAATCAGCTTTAATTCTACTTGAGAAGTTAACATTTAATTAAGAGGCCGTTAATTGCATAATATATATACAATGCATAGGATCTAGTAGCTAGGCAATTCAATCCAGTTGTTGTAGATAATCCATAGGGGAATTAATTAGCACTAAGTAAACAATTCATTAGTGAGAATAAATCCCTTTTAGGAGAATACTTATTCAAGCTATATATATGTTACAATATCTTAAATCCCATGTCCATTAATTGTACTCTTCAAATTAAGAACTCTTCAAAGGTATCAAAGTCATTAGCATTATTAGAAAAGCAAATTATTCCTTTGTTGGCTAATGTATGTATATATATATATATATATATAAATATAAATATATGCTTAGTGGCACTGAGGACTAATTAATTAAGCTAGTCAATCATTAATTTTAAACCTTAGTGTCTACATAGCAACTGAATGGATTAGTTTAAATAGAATTCAATTGTATTATTTATGTACATAAGAAAGGCTATTGCAGGCCTTAAAGAGTATACAACTACATATAGAAAATAATAGTGCAAAGACCTATCCATCTGCATTGCCCTAATTTGGTCTTAAGCTTGAGAGAATTTGGACAAAAAACCCTTAAAATGTGGCTTAAGAGCAACTTATAGTAATGGTGGTCTCTCACTATTATAATGTATAAAATGAGTGGGATTTGGAGAATAATTAATCCAAGCTTGTTATTTAAATAACTGGTCAAGAGCTTATTGTATGAAGATAATTGTACAAGATGACCACTAAAGAATGCACTCAAAGAATAATACTACATGTACAAACAATAAGAAAAATCAAGAAAGTGGATGCAGTACTGCTTGATCAATGTAGTTAAATTAGTTCATTAATTTATCCTATCTAGACGATTCATTTCTAAGTAAATGGATTGAGGTTTTAATTTTAAATGACGTAGAGGCTTATTTAGTCTCGAACACAAAATCTCCTGCTCTAGTGCTATTTGAAATCTCAGCTTGATCGCATAATTCTACTCGTGTAGAAATATTGTTTTGAGTAGAGAATTGTACGAAGAAGCAAGAATTGCTTTTCGTTGTGTGTACGTATATATCAACCACCTCTCATTTTGTGGTTATACTACTGTACTTGATTACTCCATGCTCAGTACATTGTTGCGCTACCATTAAGAATCGGGTACAAAAAGATAAGTTGGTTTGCGACTGGAAATGTCATTTCTAAACTACTATAGCAAGACGGACTTAAGTGTGAGAGAACAGTACCCACCTAATAGTTAGGTGCAACAAATTGAAAAGAAAAAAAAAATTTTTTTTTTTTTTTTCGGTGCTAAATAGCGTTCGAAGCCATCCAAATCCCATGGACCAGAAACCCCTCAAATAGGAAATCACTGTATCCCAATATACTGACGTGACCGCCAAAGTAACTACGAAATAAAATAACAGAATAATAAAATTTTAAAAATTTTTTTATTTTTTTGTTGAGGATTTTGGACATGCTGTTTTTTTTTTTTTTTTTTTTTTGATAAAAAGGTAGCATGCTACCCGCTTCATTCATATAGTAGGTGAATTAAGCAACATGGGTGAGGCATCAAGGCCTCAAGGTTGACGGAGGCAAAAAGAAAAAAATAGGAGAACGGATGTTGTTTGCAAAGTACAGCTGATACCTCTATACTGACTACGAGATCTAACTATAGCTCTACGGATCAGGAATACTCCACTGAGCTATCAGATGTTTGATTTTGGACATGTTGTTGATGAGCATAATGGGGCAGACATAGCTGTCACAGCATGGGGAGAGGAGATGAGAAGGGAGTAGCTGCACGTGCACATGGATCACTTGCATGCCCACTCATTGAAATGCATGCCCAAGACATGGCATTAGAATTCTCAGAGCATTCCCATGAGGCTTGCCCTTTTGCTGTACTGATGCCCTCCTAATTACTTTGTCTCTGATGTGATGTTGGTGGGGACTCCTCTCTTGTGTGCATTTCTCTTGTCAGGTCCCTGTGCTGATCTCATCATCATCATAATAATTCACCAATAACAAACCCAATTTTTTTTTTTTTTTTTTAAGAGAAAGATAGCACGTTAACTGATTCGTTTATTTCATTTAGAAATAAACTTAATTAAAAATATGTATCAACTAGAATTTGAACTTGGGTCTCGAATACCAACCACCAAACCCTTTGCCGCTTGCTCTAAGGACGGTCGGTCCCAATCTCCATTAGTAAGCACCTAATAAGTTCCTAAATATGTTGTAGCTGTAATAATACCCTAACATTTGTTATATGTATGCATATATAAGCATGTACTAGTTTTTGCTATCATTGTTTAGTCATTTGAAGCTTGTGTTATGGCGGAAACCAGATGAACTACTATCAATATACATTAATAGGAGAGGTAACAAGTAGAAATTTAAAGTAAAAAAAAAAAAAAAGAAGCAATGTTTGATAGAATAGCATGGTCATGAATAGGTGAACTAATACATTGCTCATGAAATATTAGGTGATATGTGAAGTGAGAGGAAATTAAAGAAGTTTAGGAAAAGGAAAATGGAAGGTAGGAAGGAGACACAAGAAATGGCTTCTAACCCAATCATTGCAGCATCCTATTGATTGTAGAGAGTGAAAAAAAAAAAAAAATCAGAACAATCTACTCACAAGAAGAAAATCTATGGCTGTTATTTAATAATTTTATATCATCACTAGTACACATAAAATGCTTTTTAATAGACCCCAATAATTTGAGAATATTTGTTAGGTTGCACACAAGGGAGTTGCATACAGCTGGCTATTTTGCTTAACTATGCCTTATAAATGAAGGCAAAACTTGTATTGATTAGTGATGTTAAGATAAGGCAAATAAAATCTCAAAATACACAACACCATGAAAAACAACTTAGGAGTTAAAGAATGTGTACCCTCATGCTTCTGAACATAAATAACATGAAAGAGAAGATATATACTAAAAAGGCTTTTGCTTATTTACCTCTTAATACTATCTCAAACAAACTTTGAAAGGAAATATAAAGTTGATAAATAATTAGGGGCTTTTTCCTAACTTTATATCCTATGGATAGTCCAATCAGCTATCAATTCCAACAAGAGTCCTACTAAAAAAAAGTGAAGCTACAATATTGCCATGCCAGCTAGGGCAAGAACATCAATCAAATCCACAAGTTAGTTGGGAACTAATATTGTCTCTACACATGCATTGACCTATTTGCCCTTGATGTTGGGAACAATATATTTATTTATTCAAAAGAAGAATTATTGCACTGCATCCTCAAACAAAAGCCTAAGGCCCGTTTGGTTAGGGGATAAGCGGAGATAACAAAAGTTATTCTCGCTATTCTGTCAAACGGAATAAAATTTGGCTAGGATTTTTTATTACGGTCAAATCTTGCTATTCCCGGTTATCCCGGAATAGCAAGAAATTTGCTATTCCACAATTTTGGTGGAATAGCACTATTCTAATGCTTAATTTCAAACTTAATTAAAATTATAAATTAAATTAAAACTAAATTATATAAATATAATATGTTATATATTATAATACATTATTTTTATTATAAAATTATTAATTGTACTATATTAATACATATTATTTATATTTAAATATTATAATAAAATTTAGAGTAAATTATATTTAAATATTATAATAAATTCTTTTTATTAAATTTAAATTTAAGTAGAATTTTTAAAAAATTTATAAATTTATTATAATAAATTATTTTTATTAATTGTTCCCACCCCTATTTTTATTTTAAAAATTGAAAAATTAAAAATTTAAATTTTTAAAATTTATAATCTCAAAATTAAAGTTTATAATTTTAAATTTTAAATTTTAAATTTAAATTTTGATATTTTAATTTGAAATTTAAAATTTGATATTTTATATTTTTCAAATTTAAATTTGATCTTAAATTTAAAGTTTGAAATTTAAAATTTAAAATTTTGAATTTAAAATTTGAGATTTTAAATTTCAAAATTTGAAATTTCAAAGTTAAAATTTTAAATTTAAAAATATATATTTAAAAATTTAAAAATTTAAATTCAAATATAATAAGAGGATAATATGATTATTTTTTATTTATAAAACCCACTATCTTTCTTATTCTATCTTACCTAACCAAACACTTTCTTTTTTATTCCCAGAAATAATCAAATTTTCATCCAAACGCAAAATTCATCTAATCCCCGCTTATACCTCAATTTATATCTATCCTTAGAATAGTCACTTTTTACTTATCCTCGAACCAAACGATACCTAAGAGCTTGTTTGGCCCCAGCTATACATGAATTGTTTAATAAAAAAATGTTACCTGATGGAAAACACTATGCTGATACATCTTCACTAGTTTTCTTTTACAGTAACATCAGAAACACAGAATTTACACTCCTGGTTTTGAGATTCAGAATCTCTTTTTTTTCCTTTCAGTTAGAATAGAAATTCTAAATTTTCCTTTTTGTGAGGTGCTCTACTATGAATGTTAATGCACAATCTAAAATTTTTAAAAAAACCTTCATTTTAGGACCTCCATGATTAGAAGACACTATAGACCAGAGTCCCTGCAATAGTTCCTACATGAACAGGGGTGAATGGATGCAAATAATAAATATCATCAAATTTGGGCCTGCAGATATCTCAAGTTTTTGTCCAAGAGAGATAATATTGCAAGAGGTTCATATCAAATGTGCATTCCCAGTGAGAATATCAAAAAGAAAAAGAAAAAGAAAAAAGCATACAAGTACCTCAACTAACATTTTGCCTGGTTTACCAAAATTACTCGCATTCCATTAAAATTTATGTCTCTATAAAAGTAAATTAGTAACATCAGATTTATCTTAAACAATCATACCACACAAGAACATGGAAGATCTTCTATCTACACAACTACAATTTAAGACATAAGCTAAGTGATGCAGAGGTAACGAAGCTGCCGTATAACTCATCTAGTGTATTTTTCCCATTTAGGAAGAAAGTTGCAATTAGGATTTTACAAATTCAGATAAGAAAAGAGGAGAGATAATGAGATTAAGGTCAATCGATAAAGCTCACCTCTCGTGGAAATCATTCCACGCTACAGCGATATAAGGCTTTGGGTACTCAAAATCGACCATGGTTTTTGGAAAAAGCAACTTTTGAATTCGAGGAGTTTCTATGCAACAGCAATCCCTTCTGAGTTGAGTTCATTGATTTGAGGCTTGGGCTCCAAATCGATGAACTGGTTCGACTTGCTTGCTAGATGGGATATACTGACTCTTCCTTGCCTTTTAATGTAGTCTGCAACGGCCTTCATTTCATCCTCTGAGATGTATATGTATTTCCCTCGTTCATCCATCACACCAGATAATCTCCCTGCAAAGGAAAAACAATTTGTACTTTGAAAAAAAAAAAATGTAATGTTGATTTTCGTTAATTTAGTAGAGCTAATTAGTACATATCTAGGTTGAGAAAATTATTATTAGCATATCAAGGTGGTAGGGCTAGGACTCATATGACTTTCTCAGGGTGAAAATAAGACAGAGGGTTATAAACTGAAGTTGGGAACTCCAAAGAAAACTAGCTATTAAATAGAGGATGAGCTCCATGGTGAAAAAGTGCAGAGAAGTGCTTGAAAACAATACCCATGCTTTCCAAATTTGTTATTCGATTGATGCAGTCCTGCAAAAAAGGCAACGAGGTCAAGTAATAGAATAGTAAATGGCAATAGCAACAAAACAGATGTTCATGAACTTAAGGGAAACACACCATCAGAAATAGTAAAACAATTTTGCCCCCCAAGTTTTTCACACGTGTCCCAACCTTTTTCAAGAATTTCAAATAACTTTATAACTAACGGACTAGCAGTTGTCGAGAAAATTGAGGAACAATTTTCAAATTATCAGAAAACGAAGGGATCTAACTTATACTTAGTTCTACTTCACAGCACAGTCTTGCATGATTTTATTCGAGGAATTCCTAATATACAGCACTATAGGAGAACCATTTTGAACAACCGCAAAAGAAGAAAGCAGCATCTTTGTTATCACTCGTATAGAATAGATAAAAGTACAACTCATACAGGGATAGGAATGAAGCTAAAAGCCTAATGCTATATACCCACGGAAAAAGCAAGAAAAACAAAAAGTAATAAATAGGACAAATGGCTAATGAAAAGCAATCTAACTCAGAATCAATGCAGGGACCTGAATTGTAGTCACTTGTCAGGCTATTTTGCTTACCTGAGTCCGTAGCTTGAATTCTGCTGCAAGGTCCTCAAGAGGAACACATTTCTCTTTCTGAAAAAATAGCATAACAAAAATCAGCAATATACCTTTATTTCATTTTTCAAGCTACAATTGTCATGTAGTTAAACAAGCAGATGCTGAACAATGAAAGTCCGACAACGAGAATATAAAGAGAAAAGGTTGATCAGTGACCACATCAAAACAAAGAGATGTAGTACTATAGGTCTTGACCATAATGTCTATTACTCGGTTATTGTTTCACAAGCTATGCAACTGTATGTATATCCAACAATAAAATCGCTTTAAAAACTGAGTTGAAGGTGACAGAAGGGGTACCTTAATGTATTCCACAAAATTAAAAAGTAAACCCTGACCCTCATCTTGCATCTCATTCTCTGTTGTACCTTCAGCGTCAACAGAAAATTCCCCTTTCCACTTCTCAAACTCTAAAGCAGCAGCCTCCTCCTCCTTGGCCTTCCGAGCTAGGGCTTCTTCTTCCTAAATCAATTAACAAGCCTCTAAGCAAAATATCAATAATAACAACACAAAAACAAGATGATTCCAAAAATATGCAACCAATATTACTCATGAATATGCCAACAAATATGAATATGCGAACAATCTATTCACCATTAAACGATCTTGTGCTTCACGCTCTTCATCCTTTTTCCTCCGCATGTCCGCATAACGATCTTGCTTAGTTTTTCTTGATTCACGTGCTGCTTCCTCAGCCTTAATAAAATATGTCAATGTCCGAGTAATTTTGGAGTTAAATAGAACAAAGCAAAGAAGCAAAAAATTAACTTAATCTACCTGGCGCTGAGCTTCACGCTCTTGTCTTTTCTTTTCCTTCTTCTTTGATGCCCTAGCCACATAATTTTCCTCAGGAGCTTCTTCATCACTTTCAACAACAGCTTCTGTAAAAAATCAAGCTATCAACAAATGTTACAAGAAGATGCCATGATTTACAGTAAAAACTAAAATAATAAAGACTCATCAGTTTTAATCCGATTAAATTGCAGCAAGAATTTGATAGTTGAAATGCAACTCAACTACTAATAATTCAGTACCCAAAAATACCAACTATAGTACCACCAAAGAGAATGCTAATCATATTTCAGTTAATTTTACACAAGATTTAGCGATATCAAAGTTAGACATAATAGGAGAGTACAACAGCTAAATAAAGGAAAACAATAAAGGCTTCAACTTGGGGAAGTGGAGAGTTAACTACCATCGAAGCTGGTTGAAGCAGCGGATGAACTTGCGGCGGCTGGTCTCCGGCGCATACGGCGGGCACCAGCAGGGCGTACTACTCGTTCTTCCTGTAAGACATAAATTATCATAAATAATGTATATCTTGGCTACATAAGAAGATGAACAATAAAAGTGAGCAATTGCCGCCCCATTGAACAGTAAATTTGATAGAGGGAATGAGTCAGAAATCAATCAATTCTCTTGCAAAGAAGATATTAAAATTCATCATCAGACCATGAAAACACATATCATACAATGGTTCATTCGCGATAGAAGGATCAGGATGATCTTTAGTACAAGGCTTATGCAACAAAAGCAAATAATGCAGATCAGCTTTTCAGATAAAAGTTAGACTCAGTGACCTATCCCTAAATTATTGCCCTAAATTTGAGCCTGTAAAAGATCAATTCGGGTAAATTTGGTCATCCTAAACCACCTATTGAGTTAATTGGAGTATCTTTGGCCCACGATTCTCCTTTTATTTTGTTTCTAATTCTTCTCCGCTCTAATAACTTGTAGCGAAATTCCCTTGATTCAAAGACATACTATTGAATTTCTTTACGATGATGAAAACAGTTTAAATTGATAAAAAATGCGATTTTTCCATTACTTAGCATGATGCAATACTTATATCTAGTATAACTCAAAATCCTCATTAATTTCACGTAATTATTCAGGAATTTCTAAAATAGGGAGAAAAATCGGCATAAATAAGATTAGGCAACACGCATCGCACAAAAAGATAATCATAATACGAATAAATTCCAATAAATTCCAAAAATTTCCGAAAAAGTGGGAAACATCGAGGAAAAATAGTAACAAAGGGGATCATGGTTTGGGAATTCACCATCTGCGGCTGGGGCTCTCCCTCGTGCTCGTGCGGCGACCGCGCGATCTGCCGACGCCGCCACCAGAGGAGGGGGACTATGGCGACGACGAGAAGCATGCTAAGGACGAGGGCGATGATCTCCTCCATGGCTCTCGCTGTCCTTTTTCTCTCTCCTCTCTCTCTCCGATCGATCGATCGATCGATCTAATTGGGGACGACGACGACGAGGAGGGGGAGGAGGGGTTAGGGTTCGTAGGGATCGATGCAGAGTTGGAACGGGTAGACCGGGTCTTTTACTTCGCCCGGTTGGAGTTCGGCTCGGGTGTAGACCGGGCTTTGGTTCGGTGGAGCGGGTTAGTTTTGGTTCGGGTAAGACCGGATCCGTGAATACATTTAATAGCGCTGGATCTAGGTTCATTTCCGACTCAGTAGTGATGCACTCATGAGTCGCGAACAGCTTTTTTTTTATTTTGGATAATAATAATACAAATAATGCAAATATCATCTAAATTGTGTCTGAATTATAGTTCACAAATTTCATTTCACGTATAATTAGTAACAAACTGTTTTAGTCGACAAAGTTTAGATGATCGTCACGCTCTTAGCGCGCACATGTATATGTAAAGCTTAAAATTTTAGTGAAAAGCATATCGCTTATTTTTTTGTAGCGTTACACAAATAATACTTTGTCCAATACTGGTACACCATATTCACAATTTTAGGCAATTTCAACCATGAAAGGTAAGTTTATAAAGTTTATGAGGATTCGAGATGAAAAATTTATATACGAAGTTTCAAATACCAAATTTGCGAGGTAAAAAATTTACAAATACTTAAATTTAAAGAGTCTTCTACTTCTAATCCATTTTAGCACAACAATTCTGAGGGCCCAAAAACCTTTCATGCAATACATTTTCGAACACCTCCTTACTCATGGTTTTTGTCGAAATCAAATATGGATAGTTTTAAAGAAAAAGATGTTTTAAAAATTAATTACTAGAGAATCTTCGAATTGTTCTGTACAAATAGCATTTTTACAGAAACTCCAATCACATCAGACGCATCACGAGTACATTGAGAACGTGATTCAACATGAAATTCAAGCTTTTTAATACCACCAAACATTCCCTAAATATCAAAATCTACATACATTAATTAGGGACTAAATGAAAATGTTGTACAAAAGCAGAGAAGGCTAATTTCAGAATGTACAGAATCAAAATTTTCCAGCAAAAACTCTGCATCTTTCTCTGCTCCTTTTTTTTTCCTTCTATTTTCATTACATAATAACTTCTAACAAACTAGGAGAATTTCTATCAAGATCTCCAAGAACTTGAAAATAACATAGATTAGAATCTTCTTATTAGGCCACTTGAATTCGGTTCTCCGGCACGAGAGCAGCTCCAGCTTCTTCGGTTGGGGCGGCGTGTGATGATCTCGACCTCGACGGCCTCGACGACCTTGCGGAAGAAGAGGGAGATGATGAGTTCTTGCTTTTCTTACGCTTCGATTTTTTCGGTGCTCTTCGCAAATCTGTCGGAGAATTATCTGTACAGTTTTCTGCAGCTGGTTGCAGTTCCTGGGGCTGCTGATTATTATCTGCTAAAACAAATGGTATTGGTGTTTTGTTTTTTTTTAATCTTATTACAACATGAAGTTAAAATGGATAAGTGGTGAACAGTTTATGGATAAATAATAGACTTTTTATTCTTTGGCTAAGGATAGAATTTTGAGTAACATAGGAAAAAAAAAATGTATTGCATTATTATGTTAATAAATCTACAATAATATTGCTAGGCAAGTATATAAGATTCAACCATGCACAGTGGTTCTCAATTATGTTGTAACATATCTACATCAATCATAAATCCAAGTCTAAATTATGGAGGAATCAAACTTTACAAATTGTTTATTTCTACAAATCCTTGAAGTTTCATGAAGTCCCACAAGTTCTTCTTCCTCAAAATTTTGCAGATATTGTAGAAGCTAAATAAAAACATGTTTAAAAGCAATTAAAGTGTGATTAATTGCATTGTGATTATTACCTTGAGAAAACCAAGAGTTTCCCATGGATTGGCCAAAGTTGCTGAAAGATGTTGATGAGAAATCAGATGATGTCTTAAACTCATTCATCTGCGCAGATAAAAATTAAGAAAAAAAAATGTAAAAAAAAAAAAGAAGAAAAAAGAAAAATTAGAACAATTTCTTTCAATTTCATATTTGTTTGATTCATTATTTTTCACACCCAGCTAGGGGCATTAGCAGATGATCCATCCCAACCAATGTGTGCCACGTGTCTCACATCTGTTGGGTACCCAATTTCCATCTCATGCTCCTTCACAGCTACCCCAAAAAAAAAAAAAAAAAAATGCTTTAATTCATGGGCTTTTCTTGTATTCTATGTAATAAATAACATGCATTAACTGAGCTTTAAATTTCTTCTCAGATCAATAAATCAAAGGTGGGGCCCACATCAAATTCATTTCTATATATGATAATATATGAGAATAATTTATTCAACCAAAAAAAAATGTAGCATGATGTATAAGAGAAAATGATTGGATAATTATAATTACTTACCTCTATGGAGATATTAAGAATATGGTTCTTTGGGAATGTTGGTTCTTGTTCTTTAAGAAGTGTTTGAACAAAGAAAGATTCTCCCTACACACTCCATCCTTATTCATGTTTCTTGGGATGTTGATTAGGTGATGCAATAATAAAGGAACAAGAAAAATACATGCATTATTGTGTTTAGTCAATGAAAAGATTAGAGAGAGAGAGAGAGAGAGAGAGAGAGGTTTTATGGTTCTTAGAATTAGAAGGTGAGATGGGGGGGGGGGGGGGGGGGGAGATGGGATTAAAAGAGGGGTTATTACTTAATTTTAATGCAATTAAAATGGTTGGGAAAATGTGGTGGTAACCCGGGCTCCTCTCTTTCTCTTTCATGTTAGAGAGAGAGAGAGAGAGAGAGAGAGAGAGAGAGTCATGTCACATGTGGTTTGTTTTATTTAAGGACATGTATTGTACTAATGTTTTTGTATTCATTAAATTAATTTGATTTTGTTAAATATAAATATTGACAAAAGTATTGTTTTTTTTTATAGTTTAAATTTTGAAAGAGAAGTAATGATTTCATACATTATTAACATAATATTAGAGAAAGAGATTCAGCATAATTAGAATTTCATCAGTTAAATTTTTATCTAACGACACAAATAAAGAAATAGAAATTATCGCATGCACTCCTGCACCATGCACTATATTTTTAAACATTTTAGTTTAAAAAATTTAAATTGAAAATATAATTTTTTATATGTATTTTATAATATTTTGAAAAAAGAATCTAATAAATAACAAAATGAATTTTTGAATATGCATGACTCATATGGGAAAAGCAGGTGGATACAAGTAACTCCAACAGAGCAATCTCAGGATAAATTGTAAATATATATTCCACTCTTGTATTTTTCCATCTTTGTCATAGTAGTTGTTGGGGGGTCATGGCTCCATCTAACCACATGGGGTTTTTTTCTTTATTTTGTATTTTTTTATTTTTATTTTTTTGCATAAAGAGAATTGGTATTAGGTAACAACAAACCAAGTAGGTAACAAAGAGACTAAAGTTTCTTTTTCTTATTTATGTTATGGACCACGCGGAGAAAACAAGGAGACAAAGGCGAATAACTTAGGATATAAGCGAGCCGAACACAAGTGATATCGTAAGTTCGCGTAGTACGCAAATTTCCACCTTTGATCTCAAACTTTTCTACTTGATCTGAGCACTCGCTGTCAAGCTAAACACGAGCGAACTAATCTCCGCTCAATCTCAGCTCCCTTATTTAACAAGCCAATGTAGTGGAAAAATAAAATAAAATAAAATAAAAGGGTCCCACTTGAGATACCATTTAACATAATGTTTTGGGCTGGACCGATATATCGACCATAATGGGCCGCAAATCGGGCCAAAAATTAAAGCAATCTTTTTTCTGATGGGCCGGATTGGGCCCATTAAAGAGTACGTGGTGGACCTTGGGCTCCATCATATTCTCTATTTTGTTTTTCTTGATTATATCTTTTCAATGTTTAATTTTTTTTATTTGAGTTATTATAGTAAACTATATTGAGAATTTTATTAAATTTTATATCTTTGTTAACTATTCAAAATATTTTTATTCGCTACTTGTTAGATATTTTAATTTGGATACTACAGGAAAAGTTATCAATGTGGTTGAGACTAATATAACACCTTTATAAAATGTGCGTATAAACTGATCAAAAGTCTGTATATTATATTTATCTACGTTATATAGTATTTAAAAAAATTTTAGCGGTACTCATTTCAAAATGGAACATAAATGATGGGTGTATCAATACGTTTTTTACTTACTTTTCTTTTCATCATTTGTAATATAAAACTTGTTCCTCATTGTATCTAGTTAAAGTTCAAAAGCTTAAGTCACATGAGATTCCACAAATTCGCACGCATACTAATCAAATAATTAAGATCCCTTTCCAACCATTTTTAATGTTCCATGCATGTTGATTCAGTACGAGAATGCTTTTAATTTTTTAATCTTCTAATGAAACATGCACTGTACAATTTTTTGTTATTTTTTAAACCATTATATGTTTATGAGAAGTAATTGTTCTGAAGTTTTTTAAAAAAAAAATAAAAAAATAGTGTTTTGGTTATAAAAACCCTCATGAAAATTTATTTTTTTAAAATTATTTTCATATTTTTCTGAATAACTAAACACCGCTTAATTTGTTTTTTTTGAGAATAGGTAGCGCGCTACCTGCTTCATTCATTGATGGATGAACTAGGCTACAGAGGTGAGGCAACTAGAGCCTCAGATGAAAACAAGGAACACCTAGGGTCTCGACCAAAAAAAAAAAAAAAAAAAAAAAAAAAAACAACCTGCTAAGGTCCACGTGGTCTACTGCCGTCGGAGGAGGATTTCCCACGAAAGTAACAACTGCTTTAACCTCAGTACAGCCAGAGTCGGATCCGGTAGGATGTTTCAAAAAATCAGATCATTTCTGATCTTCCAAATGGTCCACCAGCAAGCAACTAGTTCCGGAAGGCTGTTGCTCTTGTTATACCGTCCTTTCCTGGTCGCCCACCTATCCCAGACATGATATACGTCGTCATCTAGCTCACCCCCCTGCACGCCCTCCACCCCCCTGCACGCCCTCCACCCCCATGACCATGATGAACTTGGTAAAAACACATTGAGTAAACAGATGGTCCACCAACTCATCATGGGCACTGCATAGTACACAAAGTGTGTCGCCAGTCCACCCTCTCTTTACAAGGTTATCAGCTGTGAGATGCCTTTTCTTTAGGACAAGCCAGCAAAATACTTTGACCTTTAGAGGTATTCGGAGTCTCCAAATCTTGATAGCCCGTCCGTCCCTTGTTCCCCTGTCGCTCAACATGCCGTAGGCCGATTTGACCGAAAAATCACCTTTGGCACTCCATCTCCACCATAACCTATCCGGTCTCTGCACAACTTTATACATACCAATCTTATTCTTGAGAGCCAACAGGTTGGCTGCCAACCCTGTTGTAGAAGCGAACTCATCGCCCAGAATTCTATCCCATCTCCAGTCCTCACTATCGAAGCAATCCCTAACCAAGAGAGGTTTACGATTCGTCATCGTGTATATCTCCGAAAAAGACGTCTTCAGAGCTGATTCCCCGCACCATCGATTAGACCAAAAGTCTATAGAGCTCCCATTGCCCAACTTATAGGATACTCCCCAATTGAAGATAGCATTGGTGGTTAGGACTCCCTTCCACCAATTCGAGAAGGGTCTAAAACATTTCCCTTCTCGAAGAGGACGTCTTCTTTGGTAATATAAAGCTCGGATAATCTTGACCCACTGCAGGTGTGGAACTGTGTGAAATCTCCACCACCATTTGGCCAGGAGAGCCCGATTCATGATATCGACATCCAGAATACCAAGCCCGCCTTCGATTTTGCTCAAACAGACATTCTTCCATGCTACTAAACATCCCTTGCCAGCGGCACTTCTATTACCCTTCCAGAAAAAGTCTCTACGTAAGGCTTCAATACTCTTGATTACCCATTTGGGCATCTTGAACACCGAAAGAAAGTACAGCGGTAGATTGGTAAGAACGGCGTTGACCAAGATGAGTCTGCCCCCTCGTGATAGAAGCTTGGCTTGCCATCCATCAATTCTATTCCGCAATTTCTGAATGATCCCTCTCCATACCTCCTTAGTTGGGGGTCTAGGGGAAAGAGAGAAGCCTAGGTAAGTGGTAGGGAGAGTACCCATTTTACAGTCGAGCAACTGCGCGAGCCTTTCCGCTTTGCCCTCAACCTGTCCAAGGTAGTAGAGTTCTGACTTCTCGCTATTAATTTTCATCCCCGAAGCCCACTCAAAAAGACACCACATCAAGCTGAGATTTTGCATATTTTTTTTTCTAGCCTCCAAGAAGAAGAAGGTACCGTCTGCGAATTGTGTGAGGGTAATTTTGCTTTCGTCAGACGGCCCAATACCCATGAAGAGGTTATTAGAAGTGGCCTCATTGGTCATTCTGGCCAAGCACTCCGCCACCATGAGGAATAGGAGTGGTGATAATGGATCTCCTTGGCGAACTCCTCTTTTCGTCTTAATCCACTTGGTCGCCTCACCATTAACCAATATGGCTACTTTCGCGTTGCACACACATTGCTCGATCTATCCGCACCATTTTAAATCAAATCCCCACCACTGGAGGACACTGAAAAGAAAGGGCCAGTGTATTCTATCGTAAGCTTTTTCGAAGTCCACCTTTATGCCGACCCTCTCGATTTTCTTCTTACTACCCCACCCCAGAATTTCCGAAACAGTGACGAAAGCGTCAGTGATGCTCCTCCCTTTCACAAAAGCTGATTGAGTCGGGGAAATTAGGTCACTCAAAACCTCTGCGAGTCTATTGGCTAAGACCTTCGACAGTATTTTCTGGATGCCGTTGAGGAGGCTAATTGGTCGAAAGTCGTTCGCTTTCTCGGCCCCTTCCTTCTTGGGGATTAGGCAGATAAAGGTGTAGTCGATTGGTGACGTAGACATCGTACCCTCATAAAATTCCTAGAACAGGTTGAGTAAATCACACTTAATGGTATCCCAAAAGGTTTGGTAAAACCTTAGTGGGAACCCATCCGGGCCCGGAGCTTTATCACTTCCCAGTTGGAAAACCGCTTTCTTTATTTCAGTAATGTTGAAGTGCTCCGTAAGCCTCCTGAGCATAGGAGCCGTAACCCGCTTTGTGGAAAAAAGCCTACTCCAATCCCCGAAATCAGCTGACCTCATCATGTCTGTCGAGTAAAGCTCTTTAAATTTATGATAAAAGTAATCCTTTTTGTCCTTCTCTGTTTGGTAAACGAGTCCGTTATCGACAACCACCCCGATCCTGTTAGCTCTTCTTCTTCCATTAGCTATACTATGGAAGTATTTAGTGTTGGCCTCGCCCTCCCGTAACCAATGCTGATTAGCCCGGGATCTCCACAGGGAAGCTTCATCGTTAATAACACGTCTTAATTTCTCTTTTAACTTGTCTCTTTTCGCGATCAGTTCTGTTGATAAAACACACTGTTCCTCAGCAAGGTCTATCTGTTGTATCTCATCCATTAGGGAATTTTTAAGCCCTCTAATACTGTAGAACTCGTTATTGCACCATTCCTTAATTCTATGTCGACAATGTCTCAACTTTGCAGTGAAAGTAAGCACAGCTGAGTTTTTTGAGGCTCCCTCCTTCCACCAATCAGGTAGCTTGGTTATAAATCCCTCATGGTTGAGCCAAGCTTCCTCGAACCGAAAAAGTTTATTCTTCCCTTTGTTCATCCTCTCGACGGTTAAAAGAATGGGGCAGTGGTCCGACGTGATGCGGGGGAGAGCTTCCACCTTGGTCAACGGAAATTCTAGGTCCCACTCCGTCGACACTAGGAATCGATCGAGTTTCGCGAGGGTTGGGTTATCTTGCATGTTGGACCAAGTGAAAGATTGATTAATCATAGGTTGGTCGATCAACGCTAGCTTCCTGATAAGGTCATTGAATAACGCCATAGCTTTAACACTCCAGGTCTTCCCCCTACTTTCCTCCAGTTTCCTAACGCTGTTGAAGTCCCCGCAAATGATCCATTTCCCTACACACTGCGATTTAAGCTGTGCCAACTCAGCAAAAAACTCCTCTTTCCCGTCCCAAGATGCTGGCCCGTACACATTAGTTAAATAAAAGCATTTCCCCGACTTAACGTGAGACAGAAGAGTAGTAATCGAAAACTTTCGCACTAAGACATCTCGACAAACAAAGAAGCGCGAGCTCCAGCACGTGATGACGCCGCCGGAGGCGCCCTCCGCTTCAAGATAGATGCACTTGTTTAGGAACGAGCCACCTATACTACGCAAAAAGGAGCCCGACACAAGACTCACTTTAGACTCCTGAAGACACACAACGACATTACAAAGCTTAGACACTACCGCCCTAATGGCGTTACGCTTAGAGAGGCTGTTAAGGCCCCTTACATTCCAACAACAGACACTGAACATAAAAATAGGTACAGACACCCCCACAACTAAACCCCAAAAAGGTGCGAACTAAACCCTACACACACCCCGCCTAAACACGCTGATCTAAGAACAAGGCGAAATCCTTCGCCTCGGCTTCACCCAGGCTCACACTGCACCTACGGCTCTTCCGAATGATTTTCTTGACGAAGAAGTCACCCCCACTCCCTTCACCACCCTCGCGTTGGTTGGCCTTCCTTGACATAGCCCGGTACAGAACTGAAGTCTTTCCAGCTTGCGCAAGACGTTTGCTGACTCGAGGTACAACAAGATCCGTCGGCGCATCGCCGATGAGCAGGGGCGCGATCCTATTGTAGCTCTCCTCCGAACCCTCAATCCGTCCCTTGTGACCTTCGCCCACCTCCCTGCCATTCTCAGTAAAAGAGAAGAACCCCTCTTGCTCGCTGACAGTCTCTACAGGTGAAAGGTCCACGTCATTTCGACCTTCCCCAAAACCAAGCGATAGGCCTTCACCACTCAGCTCCCCATATCCACTATATTGCAGCTCAGACCTCCCCCACGGCCCAACGAATGGCCCAAAGAGTGACACATGGTGGAGAACCCCACTTGGCGTCCCCCCCACACGCCAACAACTAGCCACATGGGCCAAATGCAAGTGTCCATTCTTGGGTCCACCCGTGATTATCCACTTGCAGCCCATTCACTAAAGCTATTGACTCCTCCCTAGCATGCATCTTCACGTGGCCGAAACCACCCATCATTAAAGGCCTAGTAGACCTCTCAGCCATCATCAATGCAACTCCTAAGGAATGGTTAAGTCCTGGCAAGACTTTGGGTTCCAAACCCACTTTGAAATTACCCACTTCCCTAGGCATCCATCTCGTAGTAAAGGAGGTGGAGGAGCTTCTAGACAGAGAATGGGAAGGTGACTTCCCCAAGGCTTCCTCCCTACGCAATACCAGATTAGAGCAATTCTTTTTCAGGTTCGCCGTTGCCTGCACGAGCTTCAGTCTCGGTAGCTTCGCCGCCCTTTGGGATGTCTCGGGACTCCCACCACCGCTCACCACCCTTTGATTGTCGCCACCGGAGATCGTTACGTGCCATCGACGTCCGCCGCGCACCTTCGTCCCAGCCACCTCTCGGTCATCTCCGCCCTTCGTCTCCTTCCGTCCCCAGGTCGGGCGATTACCGTCACCCAGCTTCATAGTTCCGCCCCTGACCCGCTCTATCCGACGACTCGCCCAACCAGCTGGTGGTGATCGAGCCCCCAGCGTCCGCCGCTCACCTTCTCCCCACTGCCCGGATCTGCCCCTCAGTCTCTGAGTCCGGCGGCTCACCGGATCGGGTGGGGATGGACGAGCCTCTCGCGATGCAACCACTTCCTCCACCTCGCTCTCTCCCGCTTCCATCTCATCTTCCGCGTCCTCCTGTTCCTCCTCACCGCCGTGGTGATGGGCGTTGTCAGCGTAATCTTCATCAATCTCCCCTCCCGCTGGTCCGTGCTGTGGCGGCTGTGGCGGCTGTGGTAGTTCTCCACCCAACTCTCAAGGTAGGTCATGACGGCGAAGCGTTCCTCGCCCAACACAATGGACAAGTTTTGAGGAACCTCGAGCAGCGAATCGAGAGCAACCNTCCTTCCGTCCCCAGGTCGGGCGATTACCGTCACCCAGCTTCATAGTTCCGCCCCTGACCCGCTCTATCCGACGACTCGCCCAACCAGCTGGTGGTGATCGAGCCCCCAGCGTCCGCCGCTCACCTTCTCCCCACTGCCCGGATCTGCCCCTCAGTCGTCGATCCTCTCCCAACTCTCAAGGTAGGTCATGACGGCGAAGCGTTCCTCGCCCAACACAATGGACAAGTTTTGAGGAACCTCGAGCAGCGAATCGAGAGCAACCTGACAACGAAACGCCTGCAAATCCGTAGTGGCTCTGGAGACTGCGTCCGCCTTCACGAACCGGCCGAACCCCCCTACGATCGCCGCCACCCTTGGGATGGTCCAGCATTCAAAGGGGAGATTAATCAGTCGAATCCATGCTCGATACCTCGCCCGATGCGGCTGGGCATTCCAGTGCTCCCCCACGGGTAGCATCGCAGCCAGAAGTCGCCTAAAGATAGCACTTCTCTCTTAAGAAGATCAGCAGCAGAGACCCACTCCGGCAAGAAGATGGCAAAGTCCCTCTCCCTGTACCGAGCAACTGCAAAGTCATCAGTGTACCCCCCAAACCTTCGCGCCATCGCATTTTTGATAGTGGACACAGGATCCAGGCCGAGATTTGCAGGGCGCAAGACATCTGCGAGTATCACGTTGCGGCGTAACTCCTGCCGGCGGAGGTACTCCTCTGTGTAAGGGACGAAAACCTTCGTCGCCGGGATCCGACCCGGGCCTCCCCGACGCTGGTAAGGCCGATACATGCCGTCGATCACCTTGTAGTCCTTCTTACGTAAGCACTAGAATGCACGATGACCAGATCTTCGACAGTTCCGGCACCTAACTGGATCCCGGCAATCAGCTACTAGATGATCCGTAGCCAAGCACCGAAAACACGCCCTGGCGAGTCGCTTTGACGAATGCCCCTGGGGAACACAAAGTTTCTTGGGTGGTTTGACAGGGTGTGGATGGGCTGGCCTCCCCCTCCGCAGCAGCACCTCTTTAAAGGTCGCTCGAGTGCCGCAGGTGGAGTTACTATCCCCACCTTCCAACCTGCGTCGCCCTTCCCCCTGTCCTGAGTCGGGAAGCAGCCCGTCTTTCCGTCTCGGCGATCGACATTAACTCCCTTCCTTTGCTCGATGTCAGTTCTCTTGCCGAAAGCATGCAAAGTCCCTTTGTCTTCACCCTGGCTTCTCAAATCCTTCGAAGCAGCTTCGATCTCCTCGTCCGCCGCGTCTGCTCGAGATGAAGGCTTGCCTCTTAGAAGTCCATTAACTCTCTCAAGTAATAAATCTTGTCCATCTCCCCGGGTAGGTAGAGTGCTTTTCTTTCCATCAATGTCCCCACCCACCTTCGCTAGAGCCTCCCCAACCTCATGGTCCTCATCTGCCCACACCAACTGCTTCTTGATCTTCTTCCCCTTCGAATTCGCCTTGCTTCGTTCTCTCTCCATTACCACACCGCTTAATTTGTTATTTCTCGATATGAAATGTTTCTAAGTATTCATGGAGTATATGATATCGAAACATGATATTTTCTTTTAAAAAAATTATAGAGAGAAATAGTGATCGTACATGTACGTAGTATAAGAACAGAAAATTCTTAATTCAAATAAAAAAGAAAATCTGAGTTTAAATTTTGTCAAACTCTTACAAGTTTGTAAGGGTGAAGCTGTTATTTCACACTTTACAACAATATCTTGTTCTATTTTATCCAGCTTATTAAACTTAGCTGTATCCAGCATTATTAATATTTACTTAACTCAAAAGTACATAGTATGAGGTGTTACAATCTTTTGTTTTTTAAATAATCTTTGGAATCTGAGATCATAATTAAGAAGACGTGTGACCTGATATTATAGATTATAGATTGAGAATTATGTTTAGGCATATATAAGCAATTATTTTCCTCCTCAGATTAATTAATGCTCATCGAACAACGTGCGTCCCAACCAAACCCATAATTAAAAATAAAAGCTGAGTCCATAACCTCACATGTAAACATTTGTGGAGAACATATCTGGGCTGATCAAAACTGAAGCACTTTTATAAATGCCCTACCTGAAATATTTTCTTTTATTTTTTTTTAATTTCATCAAACTAAAAACTGTTAAATATAAAAATGTTTAAACACCGTTCTCTAACAGCTTAAGCTTTTAGAGTACAACGGTTGTTTCACATGGTATCAGAGCAGGAGGTCCTGAGTTCGAGTCATGCCAGGCTCCTAGCATATTAATTTCCTCCCATTTAATTCAAGCCCACGTCATGGGCCGATTAAAAAGTCTGGAGTCCAGATACGTGAGGGGGAGTGTTAAATATAAAAATATTTAAACACCGTTCTCTAACAGCTTAAGCTTTTAGAGTACAACGGTTGTTTCACATGGTATCAGAGTAGGAGGTCCTGAGTTCGAGTCACGCCAGGCTCCTAGCATATTAATTTTCTCCCATTTAATTCAAGCCCACGTCATGGGCCGACTAAAAAAGTCTTAAGCCCAGACGTGAGGGGGAGTGTTAAATATAAAAATATTATGCTTAAGCTTTTAGAGTACAACGGTTGTTTCATATGGTATCAGAGCCGAATACTAGCCAGACAAAGTGCTACACCAACGGATTTGGTGGGAGCCACCTCTTGAACCTGCAGGAGCCACCTCTAGAATCTGACATCGGCTGGTAATGGTCCTGGTCTGTCTGTCTATGATCTGGTTTGGACTCTATGATCTGGTTTGGACCCGACGAGGACGTCAGGGTTTAAACAGGGGGAGTTTGTAACGCACCAATAGTCCCACATCATATGGGATACTAATTTCAATCAGTTTATATGAGACCTACACGCTAATAGTAATAACTTGGCTTAAGCATTTTGGGCCAGTGGTTTGGGCTCAACGAGTTATTGTTGCTAGCGGGTAGGGTCGTTAAAATTGTTAAGCTTTTAGAGTACAACGGTTGTTTCACATGGTATCAGAGCAGGAGGTCCTGAGTTCGAGTCACGCCAGGCTCCTAGTATATTAATTTCCTCCTATTTAATTCAAGCCCACGTCATGGGCCGACTAAAAAGTCTCGAGCGGGGAGTGTTAAATACAAAAATGTTTAAACACCATTCTCTAACAGCTTAAGCTTTTAGAGTACAACGGTTGTTTCATAAAAACTTCTTCTAAAAGGTCTATATGTAATTTTTGTTTAATTTATAAACCTAAGAGTATAATTAGCAAAGTATGAAGGGACTTGTTTGCAATTTTTGTTTTTTTTTTTTCCAATCCCTGATCACTTGTTTTTTGTCCAGCCTTAAAGAAAATTTTTAACCATAGGTGTTGTCCCCACCACAGTCCTTGTAAACCTATAAAATAAGATTGATACTATGGGTACTCAATAATGTACCCCAAAATAGAATAAAAAGAGATTCCACACTAAATGGTCCAAAATAGAATAAATGGTTTAAATTTTCTAAAATTTTATCAATAAAAAGTAAGGTTTAACTTTTTTTTTTTTTTTTGACAAAATGGTCCAAACTTATCAAGAGAACTTCATTGAAAATGATAGTAAATCATCTGCAACATAACCCTCTCCAAAAAATGGTTTATTTTTACAAAACTATATCATTCAGACAATTTATTGTTACTTTTCTAGGATTGTGCTAATAATTAAAGTATATATAAATCCAAAGTGTTTTATTTTTTCATTTTTACTAATTATACTAAAATTACACTTGTACTGATATTTTGAAATGTCAAACATTTTACCCTGCTGTGAGGTGCATATGAGAGTACTCATAGCACTACTTTTGTATTAAAATGAGAGGAAAAAAAAAAAGGAAAAAAGAGAAACACACATCCCACCTTCCTCAGTTACTTTCAAGTCTCCTCTAATTTCTTCCAATTCTTAAATGAATAAAAAAATAACCCCAACAATATCCCCGTTTCTTCCCCCTTCTTGCTTCTTCTTCTTCTTCTTCATCTTCTTCCCCTTCTTCTTCCTCTTCGTTTCTCAACAAATTTTGCATAACTTGACAAATTCTCCTCTATGTTATCTCCGTATATCCTCCTCCTCCCACACAGACACTGCTTAACAGTTTGATTAATTCCTTCTAACTCTTCTTCTGCTTAGATCGAGCTCCTTGATCGGCCAAGCCAATATGGAGTTCGTGGCGTCGATCATCGACAACGTGTTCCGGCCGCTGAAGGACTTCTTCGCGCGCTCGTTCGGCTACGTCGCGTCGTGCGGCGACTACGTCGCGGCGCTGGCCGACGAGATGAACGAGCTCAAGAGCAAGCGCGACGACGTCAAGCGCATGGTCGACGCCGCCGAGCGCCAGGGCATGGAGCCCACCAGCCAGGCACGTAACATCAAAATATTAAAACACCGTTCTCTGACAGCTCAGGCAGGTGCAGGTGCATGCATGCATGCATGCAGGGAATAGAGATATTTGAAACTTTGCGGTGCGTGCAGGTGAAGTGGTGGCTGGAGAGCGTGGCGGCGCTGGAGGAGCACGCGGCGAGGATCGAGGAGGAGTACCAGGAGCGGGCGCGGGCGCCGCCGGAGCAGGCGGCGGGGATATCGATGTGGTCGACGTACCAGCTGAGCAAGCTGGCCGACGAGACCCTGGCGGAGGCGCGGAACTGGAAGGACAAGGGCGCGTTCCAGAAGGTCGCCGACGACCTGGTGCACGTCCGCTTCGAGGAGATGCCGACGGTGCCGGCGGTCGGCATGTCGCACCTGCTGGAGCAGCTGCGCGCCTGCGTCGTCGGCGACGACGACGTCGGCATCGTCGGCATCCACGGCATGGCCGGCGTCGGCAAGACGGCGCTGCTGAACAAGTTCCACAACGAGTTCCTCGCGGGCGCCGCCGACGTGAACGTCGCCATCTACATCGAGGTCAGCAGGGACTTCGACCTGGACGAGATCCAGAAGGTCATCGGCGACCGCCTCGGGCTGTCCTGGGACCGGAAGTCGCCCAAGGAGCGCGCCGTGGTGCTGTACAAGGTGCTGAGCAAGATGAACTTCGTGCTCCTGCTGGACGACCTGTGGGAGCCGCTCAACCTCCGGATGCTGGGAGTGCCGGTGCCGAAGCAGCGGTCCAGGAGCAAGATCATCCTGACCACCCGCATCGAGGACGTGTGCGACCGGATGGACGTGCGGCGGAAGATCAAGGTGGACTGCCTGCCCTGGGGCGAGGCGTGGGAGCTGTTCCAGGAGAAGGTCGGGGAGGCGCTGGTGCGGTCGAATCCCGAGATCCGGCGGCACGCGGAGGAGCTGGCGGCCAAGTGCGGGGGGCTGCCGCTGGCGCTGATCACCGTCGGCCGCGCCATGGCCAGCAAGCGGACCGCCAAGGAGTGGAAGCACGCCATCACCGTCCTCCGGATCGCGCCCTGGCAGCTCCTCGGCATGGAGGGCGACCTCCTCCGCCACCTCAAGCACAGCTACGACAACCTCCAGAACGACAAGCTCCGGACCTGCCTGCTGTACTGCTCCCTGTTCCCGGAGGAGTTCTCGATCTACAAGGAGTGGATCATCGGGTACTGCATCGGCGAGGGGTTCATCGACGACCTCTACACCGAGATGGACGAGATCTACAACAAGGGCCACGACCTGCTCGGGGTGCTGAAGACGGCCTCCCTGCTGGAGAGAGGGGACGACGAGGATCACATCAAGATGCACCCGATGATCCGCGCCATGGCGCTGTGGATCGCCTCCGAGTTCGGGGCCAAGGAGACCAAGTGGCTCGTCCGCGCCGGGATCGGACTCAAGGAGGCTCCCGGGGCCGAGAACTGGGGCGAGGCCGAGCGGATTTCGCTCATGCGGAACAACATTCACGAGCTGTACGAGACGCCGAACAGCCCCAGTCTGAAGACTCTGATGCTGCAGGGGAACCCCGCGTTGGAGAGGATCTGCGACGGCTTCTTCCGGTTCATGCCGTCGCTGCGCGTTCTCGATCTCTCGCACACTTCGATCGGCGAACTGCCGTCGGGGCTCAGCGCCTTATCCGGCCTGCAGTACCTCGACCTCTACAACACGAACATCCGGTCGCTGCCGCAGGAGCTGGGAGCGCTGGTGAACTTGCGGTTTCTGCTCCTCTCCAACATGCCCCTCGCGACGATCGCGAGCGGGGTGATCGGCAGCCTGGCGATGCTGCAGGTGCTGTACATGGATCTGAGCTACGGGGACTGGAAGGTCGGGACCGCAGGGACCGGCGTCGAGCTCCAGGAGCTCGAGGGGCTGCGGCGGCTGAAGGCGCTGGACATCACGATTCAGACGGTCGACGCCCTGCAGCGGCTCTCGCGCTCGCACCGGCTCGCCGGCTCGATGCGGAACCTGCTCATGAAGGGGTGCGGCGGCTTGACGAGGATCCAGTTGCCCTCCAGTGATCTCTGGAGGAACATGAATGGATTGAAGAGGGTGTGGATCGTGGGTTGTGGGGATCTGGAGGAGGTGGTCATTGATGGGAGCAAAGACGGTGACGAGATGCCCGCTCTTCCCAGCCTACAAAGTGTCAACTATCAGGGAAGAGGGAGCTTCATAGATGATGAATTGCCTATTCTCCCTAGCCTGCAGAGTATCATCCTTCAAGGCCTGCAAAAGGCTAAGATCATCTACAAAGGTGGGTGTGTGCAGCACCTCACCTCCCTGGACGTTTGGCTCTGTATCGGATTGGAGCAACTCATTACTTTCGAAGATGCCGTCGACGGCGAAGCGGACGGAGAAGAGCCAAGGGTTGTCGCGGCGTTCCCTGCTCTCAAAGAGCTGCACCTCAACCGTCTCCCGAACTTCAAGAGCTTCAGCGACAGTCGGACTTTGCTGGCCTTCCCCGCACTGGAGAAGCTCACCATTGTCGAGTGCCCGAAGCTGAAGAAGATCGAATTGGACGCGAGGGAGCTGCAGGAGATCCGCTGCAGCCTAGAATGGTGGGATGGGTTGGTGTGGGGTGATGAAGAGGTCAAATCTTATTTCGCGCCGCTCGTCAGACAAATTTTGTGTTAGTTGGTATTGTTCTCACCTATCCAACTTCTCTCCCTCTAATTTTCTTTTCTTTTCTTTTCTTTCCATTGATTATGAGTTTAGATCCCAAAGTTTGATCTCGATTTCAATCGCCGCATCGTGTCCTCAGAGCGTCAATTTGATAATTTTTTAGTCCCTAAAATTTATTTTGCACAGAAGTAAAATCATCCAATAGATTGGTAAAAACTTTGTAAATTGTCAAATTGGAACTCTAGGAATGTAGTTGGAATCTGGGCTACACTTGGAGGACTAAGCTCATTAAAATTCTTTTCTTTTGTTCTACATTTTTTGGGTTCAAATTTTTTATGTGCTAATTGGAGGATTCATTTCTCTCTACTTGTAGGATAGAGAGTATGATTGTTTGAGCCCTGCATTATCTGCGGCTTAAATTTTGTTCTGTTTGAGAGACACAGGATGTATTAGATTCATACTATGAATGAATCATGTTGAGTAGCATATCGTACGGTTACATTCTTTTGTAGATTTTGCCAGTTCTGAGAACTAAGAAAACTTACTGCAGCAACAGATGTGATAAGAGAATTACTCTGATTTTGTATTTTGGTTCCCATCCCTTTCTGAACATGGTTTTTTATACTTCCAGTTCTATGTTAATATGCCTCAATTCTGTATTCAATTCTTTGTAATGATCTTGGACTTACTTTACTTAGATATGCAATAGGCCAGTACTACAGCATTGTGTTAACATAGAAGCTCAGCTTTAGATCTTGTGTGTTTTATGTGTAACTTGTGTGATTGTACATTGCGAGCCACATCGAATGGCTCATGCGAGCCATTCGATGTGGCTACCAACTATTCAAAATTTTTTTGATAGAAGAAGCTAGAGACCTTCAGTAAAGGCAACACCCGTCCCCGGCAACCAAGACCCACCTTGTATCAGCGCGGCCACCGTAAAGGCCTTCGCCACGTTCGGATCGGTGATCACGTGATACCGTGGCCATCGCACCCGCCCGGCGGTCCCTGCCCCAGGCCCGCGGTTCTGATACTCCCCGTAGAACAGGGTCTTCAATGCGAAGTCGCCATTCCACTCTAACCACCCTTTCGGGGCGATGTGATCGTCGATAAACGACTGCATGAACAGCGTCTTCGAATACGCCTTCCACGGCCGGCCGAGGTACGACGGAATGGCCTTCTTGACGGGCGAAAGGTCCGGCCCGGGCAACACCTGGCAGTTCTGGATGGAGGTGGCGGTGCTCTGGTTCGGGTCCTCGCGGCCTTGGGCGGTGATCGTGTTTTCTTGGTTCGGTAACGGCTTACGCGCGATGATCTGACAATTCTGGATCACTACGGCGGCATTGCCGAAGATGAAGTCAATTGTGCCGGATATGTGGCTGTCGCGGTAGAACTGGCAGAGGGAGTGGGCGTAGAGGGTGTCCTGATAGCTGTCGATGCTGCAGGGGTTGATAGCAGCCTTATCGGCGCCGACGCGGAGGGCCACTGCCTGCTGCTTCTTTGGCCCAGCTGTGTTCTCGATCTTGAGGTCTTGGAGAATGAGTCCATCGCCTACAGCAGCTGAACAACAGTTCTAACGTCAACCAACTGCATTAAACAGTGGTGGTAGTTTAGCAAAAATATAACAGTTAAACTTGGTCTCTATGTCTTTACCTAATGTGGCGGAGTTGAAGGTGGTGGAGCCGTCGATGACGTTGCGGCTCCCGGTGATCACCGTCGCGCTCTTGCCGTCGCCGACGATCATCACGTTCTTCTTCGTCTTTCCTATATTGACGTTCTCCTTGTACACTCCTTTCTTTACGTAGATCACGTACCTTGCGCTTTTCCTGCCGTCCCGTGCTGCATCCACCGCCTCCTGCACCGTCGCAAACTTCCCGCTCCCGTCCTTTGCCACGATCACATCGGCCTGGATTCCTCCGTCGGCCACAGAACCTTCTAGAATCTTCCGGTCGTGGTGCGACAGCCACGAGGGGAACTTCTTGAACGTGATGACGTCGTCGTCAGCGACGGGGGAGACGGCGTTGAGAACGGCGAGCGCGGCGCTGGCCAGGGCATTGAGGGACTCCAATTGTGGCCCCACCGAGGCTTTCGCCGACCTGCGGAGGCCGTCGCGGCACGTGCCGTAGTTGGTGAGCACGGCGCTCACCCACGTGCGAGCATTGCAGCGGGCCGCCCCTCCGGCGACAGCCGCGAGCCGGTCTCGCGAAAGGTCCATCAGCTGCATGCAGTCAGAGAGAGCTGACTGCTGCTCCGGCTCGTTGATTCGGAGACGGACGTCGGACACAGCAGCTGCTGCAACATCTGGTACAGCGACTTATTCACTATTGCGGCCGGGAAATATTATCACCGGCGGCAGTAGAGACTGCAGCGTCAGAGACAATGGCGCTGCAGGACGCAGCGTTAGCATTAGGAGAGTTGGTACAAAGATCGGACAACTGAATAGGATTTAAAATAGAAATGTGATGAATGATAGCAAATCCGGTTACTGAGACGAGAGCGGCGAACAAGAACAGCTTACACATCCAACTACTCTTTCTGGTAGGAGGAGAGAGGAGGAGGTGGTCATGGGATGGTGGAGACATGGTGGGGATTAAGACTCAAAGATAAAAGATGTGCGTGCAAGTAAAAGGATAGCACTGCAATGGCCTTTTTAAACTGAGGAGATGGTGGAAGGATAAGACTCAAAACTTTTCTCAATAAGATTCCATGTTGACACGGATCTTCTCTAAAGCAAGTGGCAAAAAGTTTGGTGGTTGGTATCCGAAATTCAAATTTGAATCCTAATTTATTCACATTTTCAGCTACGTTTATTTCCAAATAAAAAAAAAAATAAAACAGATAGCGTTTATTTCCAAATAAGACTGCTTGGGAGAGTTGGTTTCCTTTTAGTTTTAGTGCTCCCTTTTGTTCTGTCACCAACTCACTCACTCTTGTAGCATATTTTTAATTAGTTGGATGAAATACTATTTATTTATTTATTTATTAATTTATCAAGTAAGAAACAATTAAGTAGATATAAAAATATACTCAAAACAAGAGATACTACCGAACCTAGATTCCCCCGCTCCCAGTTTTAGAACACGTTTTAAATCAAGGAGCTAGCCAGTGACCAAGCCAGAAATTAAAATTGGGAAAGGCCAAAATTTAGATTTGATGGAAAAAAAAATTCAATCTCGAATAGTAAAAAAAATAATTTGTCAGATTTATTGATAACAACAAGATGTTCAAAAAAGAATAAGACTGTAAGAGTTGAAGTGAAAGAACCAAGAAATTCGAAAAAAATTTGAGACACAAATTTTATTAAAAAATTAATTTGGCCCCCTAAAATTAAAATTTATAATATTTTAATTTTTATTATAAAAAATTTTTATATAATTTTAAAAAATTTAAGAAGGGCCATGACCACTGTGGGCCCCTCAATAGCTCCGTCCCCGGAGCTTCCTAAAGAACTGGCAAAGTAAATAGCTCCACTTTTTAGTTGGGGTGGAAACGAGCCGAGCTCGAGCCCTAAACGAGCTGTTTGAAATTCTTAACATCGTGCAATCTATAGTTTAATTTTTATAAAATATTATCTAAAATTTGATATAAAAAATATCTAATAGTTTAATATACAAAATGAATGCATAAAATACGATATTATAATACTTAAAAAAAATTAGGAAAAGCAACTCCGCGAGAAAGTGAAAAAGAGAGAAAGAGAGCAATTAGAGTAGGATTTTGTTAGTTTGGTTTTGTGGGCCCAATAATCTAAATTCTATATACATATAATTAAAATACATAATATATATTATTTTATATAATATCAATATAATATTATATATATATATATATAATATATATATAATATATATATATATATATATATAGAGTTTGTTTACTATATATATTTTTATGAGTATAAACCCCTTTATATATACTCATAAGTTTTCGACCGTTAGATCTATCTTTTGACTATTTTCATCCATTAAATTATACTATTCAACGAACCACCCACTCAATCTGGGGGACCACTATCATTCTAATCGCACATACCAAACTAAAAATTTATAAGTACATAAAAAAGTGTCTATATTTGTAAGAGTATAGCAGCCCGAGCCTATATATATAGAATTGGGTTACTATACTATTAATGGTACAAACCGCTTGCTATTAATTTCGGCCCTTGATGAAGGATGTGCGGTCAGGATATGATACTCCTA